>NC_063171.1:68100053-68172460 GCF_023159225.1 Perognathus longimembris pacificus
AGGGCGCCGGGCCGCCGGGCCGCTGCTGTTGTTGTGAGCCGACAATGGAAACTTTCTTTCCGGCGCTCCCCTCGCGCGGCCGCGCCGAGCCGTAGAGCCTTCAAAAAAAGAAGAAGAAAAGAAAAACTTGTTCCGCTGCCGCCGAGTTCAACCCCCGACGGGCTCGGGACTTCCTTCCTGCGCTCCTCCCGCGCCCCCGCCCCGCCTCCGCCCCGCCCGCCGCCGCCGCGGCTCCCCGGGCGCGCAGAGCCGAGCCCCGGAGCGGGGACCCGGAGCGGAGCGGGGACCCGGAGCGGAGCGGGGACCCGGAGCGGAGCGGAGCGGCCCGGGCAGGGCAGGGCCGGCCGGGCAGAGCGGCCCCGGCGCGCGGGCCTGCGGGCGCCTCGCCCCCCCGCGCCCCCTCCTCCCGCCCCCCTCCTCCGGAGCCGCCTTCCAGCGCGTTGTTACTTTGCAGCCCCCGCGTCCTCCGCGCCCCGCGCCGCGCCCGGGAATGTAGCCGCGGGCCCGGGAGCCCCGACCTCACGGGTAAGCTCGGGGCCGCCGGCTCCCCCTCGGGCGGCGGGGGCGGCGGGGGCGGCGGGGGCGCCCGGAGGAGCTCGGGGCGGATCTCGCCCGCCTTCCGGGCCGCAGGCTCCGGCCGCCTCCCGGGCGCTGTGCCGCCGGCTCGGGCGCGGGCCGCGAGGAGGCTCCGCCGGGGCCGCCCGGGAGGCGCCGAGGCCTGGGCCGGGCCTCGGGGAGGCCGCCCAGCCCGGCCCGCACGCCGGGGCCGCCCCCGCGGGGGCCCGCCGCGCCCGGGACCGGGGGGGGGAGGGCGCGCGCCCGGAGCGCCGAGCCGGCCCGGGCACCCGCGGAGCCCCCGGAGCGCCGAGCCGGCCCGGGCACCCGCGGAGCCCCCGGAGCGCGCCCCCCCCCCCGAGGGCGCGGACGGCCGCGGCCCTCAGACGCCGGCCGGTGCGGACGCGCGGAGCCGTGCCCACGGCCCGCACGCAGGTGCACAGGTGTGCACGCCGCGCACTCACCCCGGTGGGGCCGCCGAGGGGCGGCCAGGGCGGGTTCCGGAGCCCAGGGCTGCAGAGCCCGTCCGGGCGCCCTGGCGCGGACCCCGCGCCGGCCCCGCCCTCGCCCCGCGCGGCCCCTCCGGCGGGCTGGGCCCCTGCCTGGCCCGGCGTCCCGGGCCCCGCTCGCGGCGCCTGGGGGCGGGCCGGGCCGGCCTAGGGTCCCCGATGCCCAGGGAGGGTGGAGCGGGGCCTGGCCCGCCCGGCACCGCTTCTCAGCCCCGCGTGGCCGGGGAGCTGGCGGCTTGGGTGTCCCCGCCGGGGCGGGCTGGGGGCGGGGGTGGGTGGGAGCGGGGGGGGGGGCGGGGTGGGAGCGGGGGGGGGGGCGGGCCGGGGTGGGGCGAGGGCGCGGGGGACGCCGGGTCCCGGGCGGGCCGGGCTCCTGACCCTCTCTCCTCCTCCTCCTCGTGTCTCCACAGCGCGCCGCGGTCCTGCATGGAGCTGCGGGCCGGGGCCGCACCGGCGGCGCCCCCCGCGGGCCCGGGCCCCGCGTCCCCCCCGGGCGGCCTGAGCCGGGGCGGCGGGGCGGGCGGGCGCCGCGGCCCCAGTACTATGGCCGTGTGCTGCTGCGCGCTCAGTAGCCTGGTGGTGATGAACGGCGCCGAGCAGCGCCAGGGCGGCGGCCCGGGGCCCGGCGGCGCGGCCTCGCCGACGGCCGGGCCCGCGCTCAGCCCCGGCCGGGGCTCCCCGTTCCTCTTCCCCCCCCGCCCCTGCGCGGCCGCCCGGGGAGCCCCCGAGCCCCGCGGCCTGGCGCGGCGCCCGGCCCCGGCTGAGCGGCCCCGGCGCCCCCGGCCGCCTGCGGGGCGCCCCGCCGTCCCCCCCCGGCCGCCGGCAGCCTCTCCCCGCCGGGGCCCGCGGACGCCCGGAGGAAGCTGCGGGCCCTGCAGCGCGAGCTCCAGAACGTGCGCGTGGACCGCACCGTGGGCCTGTTCGAGGCGCACATCCAGGCGCAGAGCGCGGCGGGCCCCGCGCCCCGGAGCCCGCGCCCCGGCCGCGCGCGCTCGCCCTCCCCGAGCCCCTGCCGCAGCAGCAGCCAGCCCCCCGGCCGGGGCCCGGCCCCCAGCAACCCCGCCGACGAGCGCCGGACCCGGTCCTGGGGGGAGCCGTGCCCGGAGGCCCCAGCCGGCAGAGCCGCGCCCGGCCTGCGCCCCTCGGAGGACAAGGGGGCGGCCCCGACGGCGGGCCCAGGGCCGCGGAGGCCGGCCGCTCCCGAGGGGGGAGAGAGCCCTGCCCGCGTCCCCGGTGCCTCGCCCGCAGCCTTGGAAGCGGCCCCCCCTGTGGGAACCGGGAGCCCCCGGGCGCCCGCCTCGGACCCGGCCCGTGAAGGGGCCACGCCTGGCGCGCCGGGTCCTGCCCGCCCGGAGCCGCGCTGCCAGCTCGGGGGCCCGCACCCCTGGGGGGCCCAGGCGGAGAGGAGGGGGCCCAGCCCGGAGACTGGCCCTGCCCCGGCAGGAGAGCCCCCTGGGGGCGTGGAGGAAGGCAGCCTGCCCTGTGGCCGGCCGGGCCCCCGGGCACCACCCCCCGGGGCCAGGCCGGAGGACGAGGCCCCGCGCCAGCCGAGGCCGCCCGAAGACCGAGGCTCTGCCCCCTCGGGGAAGGCCGGAAGTGGAGCCCCAACTCTGGGCCTGCTTGGGGGCAGCCGTGAGACACAGCCAGCCGCTGGGGAGGTGGAGGCCGGAGTTCCCTCGGGCGCCGCACCGGAGCCTTTGCCCCGCTGGGAGGTAGCAGAGAATGAGCGCGAGCCACGGCGCCTTCCCGGGGACCCGGTGACCATGGAGGACTCTGGTGTGGCCTGGACGTGTGGCACCGGGGCACGGCCCGCGGAGACGTGGGGAAGCCCCGCCCGGGACGGAGACGCCCACCCCACTGCAGCCCGGCCGGCCGAGGACCAGGACGAGACTCCCCCGAGGGAGAGCTGCCCGACACCCAGCATCCCGGCCGTCATCGTCACCGACATGGGCGCCCAGGAGGACGGGGGCTTGGAGGAGCCCCCGGGGGGCCCCCGGGGCAGCCTGCCCCTGAGGAAGCTCTCCTCGTCCTCCGCCTCCTCCACTGGCTTCTCCTCCTCCTATGAGGACTCAGAGGAGGACATCTCCAGTGACCCCGAACGCACCCTGGACCCCAACACAGCCTTCCTGCACACCCTGGACCAGCAGAAGCCGAGAGTGGTGAGTCTGGGCGGGAGAGGTTTTGGAGAATTCGCCGGCCCTTGACTGCTCCTATGCCCCCTCCCCCCCCTCCCCCCCCCCCCACTTCCTACCCTCTGCCGCGGGGTGGAGGCTCGGCAGCTTCGGAGGGCAGTCACCGCGTTTCCCCCCGGCGTGTGTGCTGGGTTGGCAGAGGTCCCCATCGTGCCCCTTGTGGTGTGGCCGGCGCGTCTGTCAGTCTTTAAGGCGCTCCCTACAGGTGGGAATACGAGCGTCACCCCGAACCTCCCGGTGCGTCCCCACCACGAGCAGAGCTGCTGAGTCTAGCTGTTGACTGAGTGACACACTTAGGCTGAGATCCATTCAGACTGACAGATGTCATCTAACGCAACCCGGCCTTTACTAGTAGGCCAGACCCATGACAGGCCTGACACCCGAAGCTGCGTCTGTGGGAGGCCTTGGGGAGCAGCCACGGAGCCACGGAGCCTCGGTCAGGCAGGCCGGGATGCGGCAGTAGGGTGTGGTCGTGTAACGGAGGTGTAGCTCGATGTCTGAGTTCAAGTGAAAACCACGCTGTAAGCCATGCCACGTCCTTGGCAACACAGCGTTGTACGAGGTTGAGTTGCCCGCACAGGGCACCTTGGGGTGACTGGTAAGGGGGTGTGCGCTGGCGGAGGTAGGTCCCTTTCCGGCGTGTTGTCTGTGGGTCTGTGGGTCCGGCCGGCTGGGATCTTAGTCTGGCTGCGTGTGAACCGTTGATTCCTAGCGTGTGGATCGCCGTAGCTGCTTGCCGTCTCTGGGATCCGCTCCTTCTGAAGACGTAAGCCTTGAAGCTTCTACCGAGTTTGGCCTTTCTCTTGGCAGTGGCAGGGTACGGGGACTTGCTCGCGCGAGTGCAAGGGCTTGTGCGGCCTGGAGGTGGCCTGTGACGGTAGCCGGGGGGTCCGGGCCACGGTCCCTCAGGAACTTCCTCTGCCGCGGCCCGGAGCTTTTGGGTTTCTGCTCCGCGTCCTGTGCTCCGGGGGTTTGGACTCCAAAGCGTGTTTCTCTCCCGCTTCGCCTTCAGATTCAGTCTGAGTTTTGGAAAAGCGGCGGTTCCTTTTCCCGGAACTCTGGTTTCGGCTGGTGGTCTGGACACAGCGATGAGTTTGGTGTCAGGACAGAGCCCCAGGCTTTTTGCCCCTGCCACCTGTCGAGGGAGAAGAAAGGGCCCCGTGGCCCAGATTCCTCCCTCCTCCCCCCCCGCCCCCGGCAGCGGAGGGCCCAGCAGAGGAGACAGATGGTTCTCTGCTCGGGCTCCTCTTCGCTTTTGAAACCCTGAAGTTTGGCCTCATGCCCGAGTCGCTCTAACTTGTTCTCCACGTTCCCCTTCTACTCTTTCTTGCGGTGGATTAGCAGCATTTATTGGTTGGTTATCAAAGCGTTTGCATAGCCTGATGTTTGAAAAGAGGCCCTGACTGCAAACGCATTAAAGAGGAGCTACATAATGACGGGTGACTGTGTTCCATTTGCTAGAAAGATTCCAAGTGGGAAGCCAGAAAGGGTAAGTGACGTTCTCACGTCGGGTAAGAAATTCAGAAGTAGCAGCGAGGCTGGCCTGTCACCTACCTCCCGCCGGTCGCTCGGCTTTTACACTCCCACAGAGTAGACGTAGGGAAAAACCTCCCGCTGACCTCCTGCTCTGTGTGTGTGTGTGCGTGCGTGTGCGTGTCCGTCCGTCCGTCCGGGGGGTGGTTAGCCACCTGGAAATGAGGGGACGTAGGGGCCTCTGAGCTGCGGCCGAGTGCCGGCGCGGTACGCAGAGTCTTCTTGGATTCGTCGTGACGCTGGAGTCGGCCTGTGACTCCAGAGCGCAGACCCGTCCCCGCTCGGTCTTCAGAGGGCCGGGGCGCCGACGGCTGGGGCTCCCGCGGGGCTCCTCGGCGTTTGATGGAGGAGGGCCGAGCCCTGCCCCGTCGGAGCCGCGTCCCCCCAGCCGAGGTCTTCCTCGACCCGGCCGCCCCGCGTGTAACACCAGCCGCACGCCGGCCCTCACGCGCACGGCCGCCCCGCGTGTAACACCAGCCGCACGCCGGCCCTCACGTGCACGGCCGCCCCGCGTGTAACACCGCGGCCGGCACGCCGGCCCTCACGCGCACGGCCGCCCCGCGTGTAACCACCAGCCGCACGCCGGCCCTCACGCGCACGGCCGCCCGCGTGTAACACCAGCCGCACGCTGACCCTCACGCGCACGGCCGCCCGCGTGTAACACCAGCCGCACGCCGGCCCTCACGCGCATGGCGCCCGCGTGTAACACCAGCCGCACGCCGGGCCCTCACGCGCATGGCCGCCCCGCGTGTAACACCGCGGCTGGCACGCCGGCCCTCACGCGCATGGCCGCCCCGCGTGTAACACCAGCCGCACGCCGGCCCTCACGCGCACGGCCGCCCCGCGTGTAACACCAGCCGCACGCCGGCCCTCACGCGCATGGCCGCCCCGGCGTGTAACACCGCGGCTGGCACGCCGGCCCTCACGCGCACGGCCGCCCCGCGTGTAACACCAGCCGCACGCCGGCCCTCACGCGCACGGCCGCCCCGCGTGTAACACCAGCCGCACGCCGACCCTCACGCGCACGGCCGCCCCGCGTGTAACACCAGCCGCACGCCGGCCCTCACGCGCACGGCCGCCCCGCGTGTAACACCAGCCGCACGCCGGCCCTCACGCGCACGGCCGCCCCGCGTGTAACACCAGCCGCACGCCGGCCCTCACGCGCATGGCCGCCCCGCGTGTAACACCAGCCGGCCCTCACGCGCATGGCCGCCCCGCGTGTAACACCGCGGCTGGCACGCCGGCCCTCACGCGCACGGCCGCCCCGCGTGTAACACCGCGGCTGGCACGCCGGCCCTCACGCGCACGGCCGCCCCGCGTGTAACACCAGCCGCACGCGGCCCTCACGCGCATGGCCGCCCCGCGTGTAACACCAGCCGGCCCTCACGCGCATGGCCGCCCCGCGTGTAACACCGCGGCTGGCACGCCGGCCCTCACGCGCACGGCCGCCCCGCGTGTAACACCAGCCGCACGCCGGCCCTCACGCGCACGGCCGCCCCGCGTGTAACACCAGCCGCACGCCGGCCCTCACGCGCACGGCCGCCCCGCGTGTAACACCAGCCGGCACGCCGGCCCTCACGCGCATGTCAGCTGCTGGTGCTTCTCTAAAGAATGATTGTGTGCCACGCTGCCGGGCCCAGGCAGGTGTGTGGATGGGGTGTAGGAGATGTGTAGATGGATGGGGTGTGGATGGATGGGGTGTAGGTGGGGTGTGGATGGATGGGGTGTGGATGGATGGGGTGTGGATGGGGTGTAGGTGGGGTGTGGGTGGATGGGGTGTAGGGGGTGTGGATGGATGGGGTGTAGGTGGGGTGTGGGTGGGGTGTGGATGGGGTGTAGGTGGGGTGTGGGTGGGGTGTGGATGGATGGGGTGTGGATGGGTGGGGGGTGGGTGGGGGGTGTGGGTGGGGTGTGGGTGGGGTGTGGATGGATGGGGTGTGGGTGGGGGGCGTGGGTGGGGTGTGGGTGGATGGGGTGTGGATGGATGGGGTGTGGATGGATGGGGTGTGGATGGATGGGGTGTGGATGGATGGGGTGTGGATGGATGGGGTGTGGATGGATGGGGTGTGGATGGATGGGGTGTGGGTGGATGGGGGTGTGGGTGGATGGGGTGTGGATGGATGGGGTGTGGATGGATGGGGTGTGGATGGATGGGGTGTGGATGGATGGGGTGTGGATGGATGGGGTGTGGATGGGGTGTAGGTGGGGTGTGGGTGGATGGGGTGTAGGGGGTGTGGATGGATGGGGTGTGGGTGGGGTGTGGATGGGGTGTAGGTGGGGTGTGGGTGGGGTGTGGATGGATGGGGTGTGGATGGGTGGGGGGTGGGTGGGGGGGTGTGGGTGGGGTGTGGGTGGGGGTGTGGATGGATGGGGTGTGGGTGGGGTGTAGGTGGGGTGTGGGTGGGGTGTAGGTGGGGTGTGGGTGGATGGGGCGTAGGTGGGGTCGGGTGGAGCAGTAGGCCTGCTTCTACAGGAGCTCACGCTTGCAGGTTGCTGGGAGGCGTCGGTGTCCCACGCCTGCCCACAGCGAGTGGCCGCGTGGGGACCCTGTGCTGTGGGATCTCAGCAGAACCGTGGCGTGCTGAGCGGCGGAGTTCTCGCGCCCTCTCGGCAAGTCAGACCGGCCCTCCCTCCTCCGTGGCCCTCTGGGTCCATTTAAGAAGATTTGGGCCCCAGGAGAAAAGTACCAGAGCTTGTATTGATTTTTCCAAAATTGTGCTATCGGTTATATGTACACAAACGAAACCAAGCTGAACACCAATAGCTCACACCTGTCCTCATAGCTACTCTGGAGTAGGAGGTCCGGAAGGCCAAGGTTCAGGGTCAGCCCTGGCAGAAAGGTTTGTGAGGCTGCATTTCCAAAATAGCCAACAAAAATCAGGACTAGATGCCCGGGTTCAAGTGGCGGAGCCAGTTCAGAGACCTTATTGACAAAGTATCTGGCCACCATAAAATCCTTCCACGTAAACGAGAAGCAGAGCTGAGGTGGGTTGTCCACGTTACTGGTCATGTGAATGCCGAGGCTCTGCGCGGCAGAGAGTGGCTGTAGCCACAGGAGCCGAGCCCTTGTGGTGAACGAGAGGCCTAAGGGAGGAATGCCGCTCTCAGAGATGGGAACTCACAGTTGCCATGAGGCATCCTCAGAACAGGCTGAGAATTGCTCCCTGCTACTGAGTCACTTTTCTGATCTTGTTGGCACCGTTGTGAAATGTCATGACAGGTTAGATTAGTTCCGTGTGGTTTATTTCTATTCCTAGGAGCGTCGGTAGCATTGCTTAGGCTTATTTTGTCAGATGTCGACTTAGTTCCCTAAAGATGCAATTTTCCAAGGGTTTGATAGAAGGGGTTCTGTAACACGGTGGGGAAGCCTCTAGACTTCAGTTAGTCAACAAGTGATTCACAGCTAGCTGAGGAATGCTTCTAGCTGGCGTGGAAGGGAGAGGGAGGAGACATTGGCCTTGGAGACTGCGTGTTTGGGGCTCTCAGTCCTGCAAGGTGGGTGCCTCATGAGGACCGTGTTCCCCTTTGACCAGGGAGAATTGGCATCGTGAATCGGGAGGAGTCCCGGACTTGGGCTTCTCTCTGTACGGTTGCAGGACTGGGGATTACGCGGAGGCTCAGGCTCCAGGAGCCCCGGATGAAGAGCGTGTCGCAGAGGTGCCTGTCGGATCCAGGTCTCAAGGGAAGAGGGGCCTGTGTGCTGGGCTGAGCCCAGACCCCAGGGCAGAGCTCCAGGCTTTGTGTCCCGAGGGCTGGGTCTAGGTAGCCGTGTCACCAGGACACCAACCCTCCCACTTGTCTGGTGTGTTTCTCGACAATTCTATGAAGAATGCAGGGTTAGCGGGCTGCAAGTATGGCTCGAGCAGTAGAGTATCCGCCCAGCAGAGCGGGAATCTGGGATTTCAGCTTCGGTACCACCAAGGAGGAAAAACAGTCATTGTTAGAAATCTGACCTTCTCCCTTTGTTGAGCTTTACTTGGGCGTTCTGTTGACTTGATAGCACGCAATGGAAACCCATCCCACCAAAGTCAGAGCCTGCGTGTTTGTACTCCTTCAAGGTTTTGCTTCTCTTATTTCGCATTAGCTGTTAAGCTTTGTAACTAACCAGGGCTAGGGACACATCTCTGTACGGAGCACTTGCCTAACGCATGTGAGGCCCCTGGTTTTGATCCCTAGTGGGTCCAAACTAAAATGTTTTCTTACTAACAGAAAGTGAGAGCAGCTGACGAGGCAGGATGAACCCCTGCACTGCGCTCCTGGGCTTCATTTCTTGGTGGAGAGGTGGGGGTGGGTTTTGTCTCCCACCTGCGAGTATGTAGGAAAGCGGTCCGGGGAGCCGGGCAGGGGTGGTTACTCTGGCTGAGGACCACCACCGAGATGCCACTCTGCCAGCCTGGTGGCCTTGCGTTGATTGCCGATACCGTCCTGGGTGGGGAGGGAAGGTGAAATGATACGGCATCGCAGCTCCCTCTGGCCCGGTGACCCACGCCGAGGACTCGGCCCACCCCGCAGTGACGTGCCGTGGTGGGGGGCCGGGACCCGCCTCCCTGGAGACCCTGGCTGTCTTGATCCAGTTGGTCTCGTGTGTCCGGGGAGGGCACAAGGGAGATGTGTTGCCCTCGGTCTCTGGGCCTTGCTGGCAGTTTCCTTCACTAACTACCTCTTCTGAGGGCTTGTCTGTCCTCAGCTTTCTCCTCCTCCCCTCGTCCATTGAAGCAGAATGAATAAACCCATTGTACTGTTTTCCAGAAGACGCAGGGATGCGTTTTCTATTACCAGCGCTTAACATTTTCCTACCCTGTGGGGTGTGTTCGGCCTGCGGCAGGAGGCAGAGGGGCTTCCCTGGGGCTGGCCAGGCGCCTAGCACCCCACTTACTATTGCTGTGGCCCGAGCTGGGGGCAGGGCCCAGCCTGGCCAGGGGGACCTGGGCAATTACAAGGGAGGTCACTGCCCCCAGGCCGTTCCCAGAAAGTGTTTTTCCAATCTCACCGACATTCTTTCCAGGCTCGGCTCAATTGTTTTCTCTTCACTATGGCAATTGATGACTAGGTTGTAAAACGTGTAATTGGGCAGGATCTCCTCTAAGTGCCCCCAGTGGGGTCGGAGCTGGTGTTTGTCTGCTCCTCCGCTTGTGCACGCACGTGTGACATTTTCTTTTGACAAGCTGGTGGTCTAAAGGGTAGAGTTAGTGAGCCAGGCCTCCCCCTGCGGGCAGGAGGGGGGCGGGGCGTGGGGCGGGCGGGTCTCCTGTCCTCCTTATCGCACCTGAATCTGAGCAGGAAACTGGAAGGGCTGCGTCTGACTGTGAGATAAACAGCTTAATCTCCTGACAACGTCAAGTGGAAAATGCAGCCGACTGCCAGGGGTCTGAGCAGAGGCTGGGAGAGTCCGCCAGGCCAAATAATCCCGAGATGCGGATTACCGAGGGGCGGGCGGGAAGGCTGGGGGCGGGGAGGGCAGGCGGGCACAGGTAGGAGGTCCTCCGAGAGGCCCAGCTCGCTGGCGCGGGCACGCAGGAAGGAGCCTTGTAACCCAGGCCCTGCCCCGGCCCCCCCCCTCCTCAGCCGTCCCGCCCCTGCATCCCGACCCCCCCCCCCACACCGTGTCCCCGCGGGGGAGCAGCGTGCCCGTCCCGTCACGCCGGGGCCCCTCCCCCCCGGAACTGTAGTGGGTGAACCGAGGGGGCCGCGCGAGGGCCACCCTGGGCTCGCAGGCCGCGCCGGCAGCCCTCCTGCCGCCCGCCGCCCGTCCGCGCCAGGGCCGGCGCTCGGCCGCCTTGCTGCCGGGCAGAGACGGCGTCAGACACAAGCTGCCCGCCGGGCACAGGCAGCCCTCGCCCCTCGGGAGGCCGAGGTCTGAGGCGCGTGGCTTGACGCCAGCCCGGGCCGGGCCGTCCACGGGGGCCTGCCTCCCGCGGATCTCCAGGTGCCGGCCGCGGGGCACCCAGGCCCGGGGAGCGCACCCAGGCCCCAGCTAAAGCCCCGCGCCGCGCGTGAGCGTGCAAGCACACGCACACGTCGGCAAACAGGTGAGAAACTGGAAAGAAGCTGCCTGCGCTTGCTGCCACCGCAGAGCCAGCTGGGACGCGGGGCGCGGTGAGCAGCAGGCCGGGAGTGGGGCGGCCGCCCTGCGTCCCCCGCCCGCCTGCTCGCTCTGCCCAGCGTGGCCTCGGGAGGTGAGAGCCATGCGCGGCTCCGGCCAGCGGGGTCCGTGTGCCCGTCGTGGGCGTGGCTCCGGCCAGCGGGGGTCCGTGTGCCTGTCGTGGGGCGCGGCTCCGGCCGGCGGGGTCCGTTGTGCCCGTCGTGGGCGCGGCTCCGGCCGGCGGGGGTCCGTGTGCCCGTCGTGGGCGCGGCTCCGGCCGGCGGGGGGTCCGTGTGCCCGTCGTGGGCGCGGCTCCGGCCGGCGGGGGTCCGTGTGCCCGTCGTGGGCGTGGCTCCGGCCGGCGGGGTCCGTGTGCCCGTCGTGGGCGTGGCTCCGGCCGGCGGGGGTCCGTGTGCCCGTCGTGGGCATGGCTCCGGCGTGAGCTGCTGCCAGGCCTTGCTGCCTCGGGCCCGTTGGCGTTTAGTTCGTCTTTTCCCGTGGCCTCTTAGCTGTGCCCCCGGTGGCCTAGGTCCCGGGAGCTCGAGGTGACGGCTCTGCCGCTCCGCCCGCCGTCCCACGTGGGCAGGTGCGGTGCGGGCGGTGACGGCCCAGGCAGCGGGGGTCCCCAGGAGGCCGCGCTTTGCTGCCGGGACCCCGAGTGCGACAAGGTTTCCACAGCAGCCCGCTGCCGGCCCGGGGGTGGCAGGTTCCCGGCCCTGGGCCCCGCCGAGGTTCCTGGGCCCCGCAGGCCGGGCAGTGGGGAGGGAGGCTCCTCCCCGCCCCTCCCGGCCCTCCCGCCCCGCCCGCCGCTCTTCCGGCGTTCTTGGGGTGTGGGGGACCAAGCGTCACCGTGTAGCCCCCGGCTCGACTCAAGCTCACCATCCCCCAGCCTCCCCAGCGCCGGGATCGCAGGTGTGTACCGCCGTGCCCGGCACACTCGTGTGTCAGGCACCGGGATCGCAGGTGTGTACCGCCGTGCCCGGCACACTCGTGTGTCAGGCACCGGGATCGCGGGTGTGTACCGCCGTGCCCGGCACACTTGTGTGTCGTGGAGCACCGGGATCGCGGGTGTGTACCGCCGTGCCCGGCACGCTGGTGTGTCAGGCACCGGGATCGCGGGTGTGTACCGCCGTGCCCGGCACACTTGTGTGTCGTGGAGCACCGGGATCGCGGGTGTGTACCGCCGTGCGCGCACGCTCGTGTGTCAGGCACTGGGATTGCGGGTGTGTTCCGCCGTGCCCGGCACGCTCGGTGTGTCAGGCACCGGGATCGCGGGTGTGTACCGCCGTGCCCGGCACGCTCGTGTGTCAGGCACCGGGATCGCGGGTGTGTACTGCCGTGCCCGGCACGCTCGTGTGTGTCAGGCACCGGGATCGCGGGTGTGTACCGCCGTGCCGGCACGCTCGTGTGTGTCCTCTCGTTATTTGTAGCTCCTGAGGGGAAACGATTGAGATTGGACTCTGTGCGTGCGTGTGCATGGGTGTGCACGTGGGTGTGCGGCTGAGTGTGTTGTTCCCTCTGCACTCCGGTGCCGCAGGCCTTCCTCCCCCCCCCCCCCCCCCCGCGGGGCTTCACTAGGCTGCCGGGCCACGCGGCCCTGGCGGAGGCGGGAGGAGGGCCCGGGGTCTCCGCAGCCCTCTTCGCCCCGCCACCCCCGGTGTGTTACCCCAGGCCGCTCCTCGCCCGTGTCTCCACGCGGAGAAGACGGGGGAGCTGGACAGAGCCCGCCGGGCCCAGCGACCGGCTCCACCCTGGGTGCTCGGAAGGCTGCAGGAGCCCGCCCCCGCGGCACCCGCCGCCGCCCCCCCCCCCCCCCGCGGCACCCCCGCCCGCCCCCGCGGCATCCCGCCGCCCCCCCGCGGCACCCCGCCTGCCCCGTGGCGTCTTTTCTGCTGTGTAGGGGATGCAGGAGGGGGGGTCCCGCTGCCCTGGGCAGCGATGGGGTGGACAGGACAGTCTGCGGTGCTCGTCCTGGGAGGGATGCCCTTTCTGCCTGGGCGGCTCAGGAGAGCCTGGGGGCCCTGGTGTGCAGTCTGGGGGGGGCCGCGCCCCTCTGGAGTGTGCTCAGGAGAGCCTGGGGGCCCTGGCGTGCGGTCTGGGGGGGCCGCGCCCCTCTGGAGTGTGCTCAGGGGAGCCTGGGGGGCCCTGGCGTGCGGTCTGGGGGTACCGTGCCCCTCTGGCGTGCAGTCTGGGGGGACCTTGCCCCTCTGGCGTGCGGTCTGGGGGGGCCGCGCCCCTCTGGCGGTGCGCGTGGGAGGCCAGCCGGGAGCCTGTCCGGGAGACAGGAGACGGGGGAGGAGCGGGGAGGGCCGAGGCGGCCCCGCGGCCCGCGCTGGACGGGAGCCCCTCGTTGCCCTGGCTGGCAGTGTACACTGGACGTAATTGGTTTTGATGTGAGGCGACAGCCATCCGGGGGCAGCGTCGGAGGCGCTGTTTACCTTGCGGTATGGCCGCGCGTTAAACATCAACACCGCCTCCGCCCCCCGGCCCCCGCTGGCTCACAGAGAGGAGCCGTGCTGAGTCCCACTGGGCTGGGGTGACCAAGGGCCAGAGCACCTGCCGGGGGCAGGAAGCCCGCCACGCCCCTCCGGGAGCCCCTCCTCCAGCATTGGGTCCTGGCCTAGGTCTTCTGGTCTGTCGCCATCGGCCTTGACTGCCGCGGGTCCTTAGAAGAGAACCGAGTTCCGAGGGCCCCGTGGGTCCCAGGGTCCGGGGGGCAGCGCCCGTCCGCAGAGCCCACCCGTGTGGCACAGGGAGACCAGGCTGCCGCGGGCGCAGCTCACCAGCACGCCCTGAACACCGGCCCCTCGCAGTCAGGAAGGTGGGGGTGAGGGGAGGGAGGAAGCGCCGTTCCAAGGGGGTCCCTTGTCCCCCAGGGTGCGGCGGCCCCGCCTTGGAAGGAGCCTCAGCGCGTTCCCCACGGACGTGGGAGCCGTGCGCGGCGCGGCAGTGACCCCGCGTGGACGTGGGAGCCGTGTGCGGGGCGGGCAGTGACCCCGCGTGGACCGTGGGAGCCGTGTGCGGGGCGGCAGTGACCCCGCGTGGACCGTGGGAGCCGTTGTGCGGGGGCGGCAGTGACCCCGCGTGGACCGTGGGAGCCGTGGTGCGGGGCGGGCAGTGACCCCGCGTGGACCGTGGGAGCCGTGTGCGGCAGTGACCCCGCGTGGACGTGGGAGCCGGTGTGCGGGGCAGCGAGTGACCCCGCGTGGACCGTGGGAGCCGTGTGCGGCAGTGACCCCGCGTGGACCGTGGGAGCCGTGTGCGGCAGTGACCCCGCGTGGACCGTGGGAGCCGTGTGCGGCAGTGACCCCGCGTGGGACCGTGGGAGCCGTGTGCGGCAGTGACCCCGCGTGGGACCGTGGGAGCCGTGTGTGGGGGCGGGCAGTGACCCCGCGTGGACCGTGGGAGCCGTGTGCGGGGCGGCAGTGACCCCGCGTGGACCGTGGGAGCCGTGTGCGGCAGTGACCCCGCGTGGACCGTGGGAGCCGTGTGCGGGGCGGCAGTGACCCCGCGTGGACCGTGGGAGTCGTGTGCGGGGCGGCAGTGACCCCGCGTGGACGTGGGAGCCGTGTGCGGGGCGGGCAGTGACCCCGCGTGGACGTGGGAGCCGTGTGCGGGGGCGGCAGTGACCCCGCGTGGATGTGGGAGCCGTGTGCGGCAGTGACCCCGCGTGGACGTGGGAGCCGTGTGCGGGGGGCGGCAGTGACCCCGTGTGGACCGTGGGAGCCGTGTGCGGCAGTGACCCCGCGTGGACGTGGGAGCCGTGTGCGGCAGTGACCCCGCGTGGACCGTGGGAGCCGTGTGCGGCGTGGCAGTGACCCCGCGTGGACCGTGGGAGCCGTGTGGGGCGCGGGCAGTGACCCCGCGTGGACGTGGGAGCCGTGTGCAGGGCGGCAGTGACCCCGCGTGGACCGTGGGAGCCGTGTGGGGCGCGGCAGTGACCCCGCGTGGACCGTGGGAGCCGTGTGCGGCGCGGCAGTGACCCCGCGTGGACGTGGGAGCCGTGTGCGGCAGTGACCCCGCGTGGACGTGGGAGCCGTGTGCGGCAGTGACCCCGCGTGGACCGTGGGAGCCGTGTGCGGGGCAGCAGTGACCCCGCGTGGACCGTGGGAGCCGTGTGGGGCGCGGCAGTGACCCCGCGTGGACCGTGGGAGCCGTGTGCGGCGCGGCAGTGACCCCGCGTGGACGTGGGAGCCGTGTGCGGCAGTGACCCCGCGTGGACGTGGGAGCCGTGTGCGGCAGTGACCCCGCGTGGACCGTGGGAGCCGTGTGCGGCGCGGCAGTGACCCCGTGTGGACGTGGGAGCCGTGTGCGGCAGTGACCCCGCGTGGACGTGGGAGCCGTGTGCGGCGTGGCAGTGACCCCGCGTGGACGTGGGAGCCGTGTGCGGCAGTGACCCCGTGTGGACGTGGGAGCCGTGTGCGGCAGTGACCCCGCGTGGACGTGGGAGCCGTGTGCGGCGCGGCAGTGACCCCGCGTGGACGTGGGAGCCGTGTGCGGCAGTGACCCCGCGTGGACCGTGGGAGCCGTGTGCGGCAGTGACCCCGCGTGGACCGTGGGAGCCGTGTGCGGCAGTGACCCCGTGTGGACGTGGGAGCCGTGTGCAGGGCGGCAGTGACCCCGCGTGGACCGTGGGAGCCGTGTGCGGGGCGGCAGTGACCCCGCGTGGACCGTGGGAGCCGTGTGCGGCAGTGACCCCGCGTGGACGTGGGAGCCGTGTGCGGCAGTGACCCCGCGTGGACCGTGGGAGCCGTGTGCGGCAGTGACCCCGTGTGGACGTGGGAGCCGTGTGCGGCGCGGCAGTGACCCCGCGTGGACGTGGGAGCCGTGTGCGGCAGTGACCCCGCGTGGACCGTGGGAGCCGTGTGCGGCAGTGACCCCGTGTGGACGTGGGAGCCGTGTGCAGGGCGGCAGTGACCCCGCGTGGACCGTGGGAGCCGTGTGCGGGGCGGCAGTGACCCCGCGTGGACCGTGGGAGCCGTGTGCGGGGCAGCAGTGACCCCGCGTGGACCGTGGGAGCCGTGTGGGGCGCGGCAGTGACCCCGCGTGGACCGTGGGAGCCGTGTGCGGGGCGGCAGTGACCCCGTGTGGACCGTGGGAGCCGTGTGCGGCAGTGACCCCGCGTGGACGTGGGAGCCGTGTGTGGCAGTGACCCCGCGTGGACCGTGGGAGCCGTGTGCGGCGTGGCAGTGACCCCGCGTGGACCGTGGGAGCCGTGTGGGGCGCGGCAGTGACCCCGCGTGGACGTGGGAGCCGTGTGCAGGGCGGCAGTGACCCCGCGTGGACCGTGGGAGCCGTGTGGGGCGCGGCAGTGACCCCGCGTGGACCGTGGGAGCCGTGTGCGGCGCGGCAGTGACCCCGCGTGGACGTGGGAGCCGTGTGCGGCAGTGACCCCGCGTGGACCGTGGGAGCCGTGTGCGGGGCAGCAGTGACCCCGCGTGGACCGTGGGAGCCGTGTGGGGCGCGGCAGTGACCCCGCGTGGACGTGGGAGCCGTGTGCAGGGCGGCAGTGACCCCGCGTGGACCGTGGGAGCCGTGTGGGGGCGCGGCAGTGACCCCGCGTGGACGTGGGAGCCGTGTGCGGGGCGGCAGTGACCCCGCGTGGACCGTGGGAGCCGTGTGGGGCGCGGCAGTGACCCCGCGTGGACCGTGGGAGCCGTGTGGGGCGCGGCAGTGACCCCGCGTGGACCGTGGGAGCCGTGTGCGGCAGTGACCCCGCGTGGACCGTGAGAGCCGTGTGCGGCAGTGACCCCGCGTGGACCGTGGGAGCCGTGTGCGGGGCGGCAGTGACCCCGCGTGGACCGTGGCGGGTGGGAGGGCAGCGGCTCGTGGGGACTCCTGACCGGCGGGGGAGGGGGGGTGGGGACGCCAGGTCCCTCAGGGTTGGGTCACTCCCCGCTACCTGAAGTAAGCGTGGTGTGGCCGTCCAGAAGGCCGCCCCCCTCGAGCACGGTCCCCGGGTTGGACGTGCCCCAGGGGTGTGTGCGCTTCATTTTTAAAGACAGTGCCCAGCTGCTTTACCAAGCAGACGCGTTGCCTTTGCTTCCCGCAGCTCTGTGTGTGCGTGCGCGTGCGTGCACACCGGTCCTGGGGCTTGAACTCAGGGCTTGGGTGCTGTCCCCAAACGTTCCTGCCCGAGGCTAGTAGCGCTCTACCGCTTGAACCCCAGTCCGCTCGCCTCCAGCCTTGTTGGCGCTGAGTTGGAGGTAAGGGCCTCGCGTCGGTAGACTATTTGACCTTAGCCCCTCGGACCAGTGCTCAGGGCCGTTGCGTTGTGGCCGAGGGATTGAACTCAGAACCCCGAGGCGAGAGTCCACCCCTGAGCCCCGGCCTTGCGGGGCTGCACTGGTTTGCGGTTCCCTCCTGGCCCGGAACGGCACATGTGGGTTTCTCTTATTATCCCTCCTCCCCGTGCTCGCCCTGGCTTTGAACCGGCGCAGCAGGTCCCGGGAGCCTGGGCAGGCCGGCCTCTGAAGCCCTGGGTCCCGCGGCATCCTCTGTCCCTCGGGGGCCGTTCTTGGTGACAGCCGGGGGGAGCTGGGCTGGGGGCCCCCGTGCCCTCGCGGCCCAGCCTCTCCACGGGACACCGCTCGGGCACTGGTGACTCCGTGCTGTATTTAGGGAAGATGGTTGGGCCTGAAAATAAAAAGAAAAACAAATGAACGTACAGTGTCCCCGCCGCTCCCCTCCGCTTCCCCCTGGGCGTCTTGGGAGAACACAGTGCAGGAGAAGAGGCCAGCCCCCCCCCCCCCGCCTGAGCCCGCAGCGCCCTGGGTCTGGGCCTGCCGGCCCCTGGGCTTTGCGGGACCCGGGGGGGGGGCGGGTGAAGACAGGAGGCAGAGAGTGTTAGCTGCTCCCTGTCCCCAGCAAGCCTTCAGAGGGGGGCCAGCTGCGGCCTTGCAGCCTCCAGGGCCGGGCGGGGGGGGGGGGGGGAGGGAGGGAGGGAAGGAGGGAGGGACGCGCGCGGGTGAGGCTCGGGCCCTCGTTCACCGGAGGGGCCGAGCGCGCGGCAGCACTCCACGTCTGCCAGACAGACGCTCAGCAGGCGGCCGGAGGGCGGCCGCGCCCCCAGACCTGCCCACGTGCAGCAGGGGCTGCGGCCCCGGCTGTGGGAGTTCTGGGCCCGGGAGGCGCTGAGCGCCCTCCTGCCCGGGGCCCTTCCCACCGCGGTGGCGGCTGGTCACCACACCGGCCCGAGGGAGACCACAGGCTGCCACCCGTCCCCGAGGGGCTGGGGCCCTTGGCCGGAGGCCCCGCACACCGCGCCCCGGGCCTGCCCGGATGGGACGGTGCGGTGCCAGCCCAGACGGCAGCCCCCAGGGCGAGGCCACGAGAATCGGAGGCGGTGCCGCCCAGCCCAGGTTCCCGAGCGCCCGCCGGGCCGCGGGAAGGGAAGGATACTTCACGCAGAAGTCCCCCCGCGCGGGCAGGCCCGGGACGGGGGGGCCGGCCTCGGAGGACGAGGAGCTTGCTCTGCACTCCGCTTCCTCCTCTCAGGCAGCCAGCCGGTGCTCAGTTGCAACACGGTTCTTGCATCAAGCGTTGTATAGAAGTCAGATCGGTTAGGTTATGCTGGTTAGGTTATGCCGGTTAGGTTATGCCGGTTAGGTTATGCCGGTTAGGTTATGCCGGTTAGGTTATGCCGGTTAGGTTATGCCGGTTAGGCTATGCCGGTTAGGTTATGCCGGTTAGGTTATGCCGGTTAGGTTATGCCGGTTAGGTTATGCCGGTTAGGTTATGCCGGTTAGGCTATGCCGGTTAGGTTATGCCGGCTAGGTTATGCCGGTTAGGTTATGCCGGTTAGGTTATGCGGTTAGGTTATGCCGGTTAGGTTATGCCGGCTAGGTTATGCCGGCTAGGTTATGCCGGCTAGGTTATGCCGGCTAGGTTATGCTGGTTAGGCTATGCTGGTTAGGTTATGCTGGTTAGGTTATGCTGTAGTAACCCCGGCGTCGGTGGCTGGAAACGGCAGCAGAGCCTGCTGTGCCCTCCCGGTGGCCCTGCTGAGGGCGGCGGGCGGCGGTGGAGGCAGGGGGACCGGCTGGAGGAATGGCTGCCGCTCCGATAACCCGCCCGTCCCTCTGCGGGTCCCCCTCGGCCTCCAGTCACCTGCGGGGCACGGGCAGGCTGGGCCCCGGGAGAACGGGGTCACACCGGGCCCCGTGTGCCCCCGCCCCAGTCGTGCCCCGTTTCCTTCCGCGCCCGAGCGCTGCGTTGAGGAGAGAGCACTAGACGGTCAGGTGTCCAGAATGCTCGTGCGGATCAGGTCATCGGCCTCGTTTTTGTTTTTGTTTTTGTGCGGACCAAGGGGTGGGGGAGGGGAAGTTTTAAAAATAAACATGTGTGCGTGTGTCTGCCTGTCTGATTGTGTGCGGTGTGTGTGTGTGTGTAGTAGTTGCTTGGGACGGGGGCAGCTCACTGTTGACCTGGTAGGGGAAGGAATGGCATCCCTGGGAATGCCCAGTTGGGTAGCAGGTGTGCGGGGGGCGGGGGGTAGTGGCCACGATGGTTTTAGAACACCTAAACAAACCCCTCACGGAGCAAGACGCCTTCTCCCTTCCAGAAGCTCCTCCAGGCCCAGGCTCTGGGACGAGGAGATAGGGAGCCAGTTACAGCCGATCTAAAACGGGACGGGACCGGAAACGGGGAGGGCAGGGCTGGTCCTTGTCACCCTCGACACAGGGCGCCAAGGTCTTAGGAAACAGATAAAAATAGCAGTTGTTTGCCACTTCCCTTCCCACGAAGCGTCCACTCCGGACCTGGGCCGTCCCCCCCACGGCGTGGGGCCGGGGTGGGGGGGAGGCGTGCCGTGTCCATGCGGGGGGACGCGGAGGCGGCGTGTGCCCACAGGGGGCCTCAGGCAGCGACGGCCAGGGCTTCCCTGTGTGTGCTAGTAAGCGTGTGTCTGTAGTGTCCGTGTGTGCTCCTGTGGAATGTGTGTGTGCGTGTGTGTACACGTGCGTGTGTGGGTGTGAGGGTGGCTGTGTGCGCGTATGTGGACATGGGTTTGGGGGGGCACGTGTGTACGTACGCGGCTGTCCTGTGCACACGTGCCCGCAGAGCTGTGGCTCTGTCCACGCCTGGGCCCCCGAGGGGTGGGAGGCTGTGGGTGGGGTGACATCGCTGACCAGCCTGGTTTGCTCTTGGTGGCCGTTGGCTTCTCCCTCCCTTCTTCCCCCTTCTCTCCTCCCTCTTCCTTTCTCCTGCCTCCCTCCCCGCTTCCCCCTCCTCCCTCCCTCCTCCCTCCCTCCCCCCCTTCCCTCCTCCAGCAGACACCCTGAACTCTGGATGACATGTTTGTATAGTGCTGGTGTGGTTTGGTTCTCGCTGAGAGGGGCTCTGAGAAGGCTCACAGGACCCGGGAAGCGGGGGGCTGGACCCCAAGCACTGGGGACAGGCACAGGCAATGTGTGTACATGAGCGTGCAGTGGCCTGCTCAGGCCGGGGTGCGGGACTCGGGCCGGGGTGCGGGACTCAGGGTGGGGTGTGGGACTCGGGCCGGGGTGCGGGACTCAGGGTGGGGTGCAGGCCACAGGCTGGGGTGCAGGCCGGGGTGCAGGCCGCAGGCTGGGGTGCGGGACTCAGGGTGGGGTGCAGGCCACAGGCTGGGGTGCAGGCCGGGGTGCAGGCCGCAGGCTGGGGAGCGGGACTCGGGCCGGGTGCGGGACTCAGGGTGGGCTGTGGGACTCGGGCCGGGGTGCGGGACTCAGGGTGGGGTGCAGGCCACAGGCTGGGTGCAGGCCGGGGTGCAGGCCGCAGGCTGGGGTGCGGGACTCAGGGTGGGGTGCAGGCCACAGGCTGGGGTGCAGGCCGGGGTGCAGGCCGCAGGCTGGGGAGCGGGACTCGGGCCGGGGTGCGGGACTCAGGGTGGGCTGTGGGACTCGGGCCGGGGTTCAGGCCTCAGGGTGGGGTGCAGGCCGCAGGCCGGGGTGCGGGACTCGGGCTGCAGTGCGTGGGCCAGGCGAGCCGCAGGCCCCTCCTCCCGGTCGGAGCTCGTGGCCCCGTTGGGGGCAGCTGGGCCGGCAGTGTGGGGGCCGCCGGGGCTGGGGCTGCGCCCCGGAAGCCGGGCGGCAGAAGCGGGGGCCTCTCCGGTCCTTGTGTGTTGCCCGCTCCGTGGCCCCCACGCCCTCGCTGCCCACGCTTGCGATGGCCTCCCTCGCGGAGGCGCTGCCCCAGGGGCCCTGACATTCCGGGAGAGTGGGGGGGCTGGGCCTGGGCCGCAGTTGGGGAGCCTGTGTGACAGGAAGGTGGCTCGCCCATCCCCCTGGGCGCCGAGGTCTCCGGAAGACGCAGGTGCTATATATAAAACCACCATTACCTCAGCCCTGCGAAGTTTCCACCCTCACGGGGGGGGGGGGGGCGCTTCCTGGAGCCCCTCTCCTGTGCTGGGGGGGGCAGGGAGGCCTGGCCTGGAGGAGTCCCGGGGACCGCCCACCTCCCCCTGGGGAGCCCGCTGGCGCGGGTGTGGAGCGTGCTCCGGAGGAATGCCACCTCCATTCCTCACCTCCCGGCAGCCATGGGGTGGGGGGGACCCAGAAACCTCACTCACCCTGCCCTCCCAGCCGCGGCTGCCGTGGGGCAGGCCGGCCTCCGCAGCCCCCCCCCCCCCCGCCCCGCAGGACAGGAAGTGGTCCACAGCTGGAATGGACAGGGGAGGAGAGGTGGGGGGACAGGCCAGAAATGTTCTGGAAGCCTGGGCCGGGTGTTGGCCCCGGTTCTTGCCCAGCTGAGGTTTCCTTTTCCTCCTGCTTGGGCCGGGAGCCTCGTGCGGGGGGGGGGGTGGGGGGGTGGGGAGGGTGGGGGGGTCTCAGCGGGGAGCCTCGTGCGCGGTGGGGGGTGGGGGGGTGGGGAGGGTGGGGGGGTCTCGGAGCGGGGAGCCTCGTGCGCGGGGGGGTGGGGGGGTGGGGGGGGGTCTCGGAGCGGGGAGCCTCGTCCGCGGGGGCCTCTCCGTGTCCGTCCGCGCGGGGCGTCGTGAGCACTGCTCCCTCTGGGCGCCCTGGGCCGAGGGTGGTCACCCCGGGGCCCACGAAGGCTGCCCGGCCCTGGAGGGGCCTGCGCTCCCTGGAGGTCCCGTGGCTCCCCTAAAGATGGGGAGGGTGGCCGCTCTCCTCCGAAGGGCGGAGGCGCGGACGGAGGCCTCAGGAGTCTTCCCGCGGTGCGGGTCCCGGGCGGGCCCGCCCGGGGGTACGAGGTGACACGGGCTGCGGCCCCGCGCCCCTTCCCGAGGCCTCTGCACTCAGGCGATCTTGCCGCTCGGCGCTGGTTCACCGCGGCCCTCGCGCGTCCGAAGTCCTCGCGGGAGGAGAGCGGGTGTCAGGCCACCGTCCTGCCCCCCCCCGGGGGCAGACGCCTCCGCCGCACCCACCCCTGCCGCCCTCACGCGCTTTTTAAAATTTATTTTTATTTTTTGCCGGTCCTGGGCCTTGGACTCAGGCCTGAGCACTGTCCCTGGCTTCTTCCCGCTCAAGGCTAGCACTCTGCCACGTGAGCCACAGCGCCACCTCTGGCCTTTTCTCTAGATGTGGTGCTGGGGAATCGAACCCAGGCAAGCACTGTACCCCTAGGCCGTCTTCTCAGCCCTTGGCCTTTTCTTTTTTTTTTTTTTTTTTAATGAGTTTTATGTTCCATAGCTGTAACTGGCTCTACTTTTTATCTCTTGATTTTGTCATTTAAGTCCATTTCCTATTTTCTTTTCTTTCTTTGACAGTATTGGTTGGGGTTTGTACTCCGGGCCTTGTGCTCGAGCTATAACTCCAGCCTCTGTTGCTCTGTGCACGCACGCGCACATATGTGTGCGTGCGTGTGTGTGTGTGTGTGTTGGACTTGGGACTCAAACTCGGTGTCTGGGTGTTGTCCCTGAGCTTTTTGGCTCAAGGTTAGTTTCCTACGACTTGAGCCAAAGCTCCGTGTGTGGCTTTTCGGTGATTAGAGTCTCACAGCCTTTCCTCCCCGGGTTGGCTTGGACCTGCAGCACTGAGATCTCAGCCTCCGGAGTGGCTGGGATTACAGACGCAGCCCCCGGGCGCCGGGTCTCGTGTGCGTGTCTAGGCCAGCCCCTCTTTTCACCTCTCGTGATCTGTGTGTCCGGCGTACGCCACGCGCCTGCGGGGTTTGTTTGCGGATGAGGTCTCTTGGACTCCTTGCCCAGGCTGGCCTCAAGCAAACCTGCATTCTCCAGATCCCTGCCTCCTGAGCAACGGGGGTGACAGGTGGGAGCCACTGCGCCCAGACATTTCCCTTCTCATTCGTGTTATCGACTTAGGTCATCTGCCTCAGGATCGCATCCCGGTTCGTGGGTTACCTCACTGAGACTTAATGTTCAATGAGGCGCAGGGAATCTGTGATGGCGAGCTGCCCTCTGACCTCTGGCCTGAGCTTCGACCCATTCCCTGCCCCACCGACATCACCTGCGTTTACCTGCGGGCAGCTCGGTCCTCGCTGGCGCTGGTCAGATGGGCAGCCACACACGCGTGCTCATAAAAATAGCCTTCTCCGCTCAGTCCAGCCGCTTCCTTGGGAAATGCTCCTCTCGGGGGTGGTTCGGGGTCAAAGGGCAAGGCCAAGTGTGGCGGGCTTGCTTCGCTTTCCCACACTGCGCTCTGGGAAGGCTGGACAGTTTCAGGGCCCCCTGCAAAGAGCAAGTTCTCCCTTTCTCCACAACCCCTGGGCTTTGTTTGTGGTTTGCAATGGTCCCTTAAAGCTTGAGTGCGTAATTCTTCTGCTACCGAGAGCAGCTCTGCGTGTTTCTTGTGGTCTTTAATGGCACTCTTAGAAGCTCCCGGTGTGGAGGAGCTATCGGCCACACACCAGTAGTGGGTTGTTGTTTTTTTTTAATGGAATAAGTTATAGGTTATGGTATTTGCAGATGCTGTTTCATCCAGTGTTAGAGAAAATTGTACCTCATTTTGCAGCAGAGCTTTTGTTCCTAACTAGCCTGGAAGGTCCCTTTTGACTCCTCCTGAAATCCATTTTCGCTGGCCCCGCCTGGGCAGGGAGACCAACTGGGGGGGACTGGCTTTCACTCCCCTTCTTCGTCTGCAGCCAGAAGCATTGAACTGCGGCTCACCTGTGGATTCTGGGCTTCCCAGAAACTCCTTTTTAAGCCCCCAGAAGCAATTTGCCTGGCAGCTGGTGGCGGCTGTGTCCGCCCCCCTGAGCGAGTCTCTGGCCATCTGTACACCTCGGCGGCAGAATCGCAGCCGACACACCCAGGCCCAGAAAGCCAGACAGGGTGGCGGCGGGGGCCTGCCCGGAATCCTTGTAATTAGACACGGAAAAGGCTGTGTGAGCTCCTGTGGTCGGTGTCCCCTCCGCTCGCAGGCCCCGGCCAGCCTGAGAGGCTGGTGTATAATTTGCTCTGCTCCCTGGCTCAGGTGTTTCCTGGGCCCGATCTGTGATCCTGGAGAAGCTAAGCCCCACCAGATCAGAGTTGGTTGTGGGGGTTGGGCTGGTGTTTGTTTTTGCCGGTGCTTGGGCTTGAACTCAAAGCCCCGATGGTTTCTTTGACCATGGCTTTTTGCTCTCTAGTTGGAGTTAAGAGTCTCAGAGACAATTCTGCCCAGGCTGGCTCTGAACCTTGATTCTCAGATCTCAGCCACCTGTTATGAGTTCAGATAAGAGTTGTTGTTTTTTTTTTTAATCTATTTGGTGTTTGGTACCATTTTAAAAAGCCGTTGAATGCCAGAGCCCCTTTTCCTGGAGAAAGGAACATTTCACTGGCCATTCACTGTAACTTGAAGCCTGTCTCAACCTGAAGTTTTAGAACTCAAAGACCTGTTGATTTGTGATTTCCCTTTCTACTTACAAAACTGACTTCTAGAAGGTTCCCAAGGGCAGAGGTGGGTCAAATGGGGGCCTCTTAGACTAACTTGTAGGAAACCACTGGTTCAGTCTGACGGTTTCACTACCAGGCATTTCTGGATTTTTTTTTTTTTATCATTTGTTGCTTTTCAGAGTTGAATTTTGTGGCACCACGTTCTTCCCTTGAGCGTATGCTTTTGAAGTTGTTTACGGCCTCTGACTGGAACTGTATTGGAATGGGCCCTGCAGTCTCTGACCTCTGTCTGCCTCCTGGGAAGGAAGGAGGCTCATCTGGTCACTCCCAGCGGCTCCCAGAACTGCACTTCTGCATCCCAGCCTCTCCTCCCAAAGCCTTTAGCAGCTTGGGACAAGAGAGCCGAGGCTGGAGTCCGTGTGAGCTTTCGACGTCTCCAGGACTGCTTTCCTAGCACTCTGCGCTTGCTTTTGTTTAAGAGGCTTTGCTTCATTTCCCAGAGCCTGGTGTTTCCAATTCCTCAGATGACCTCTCTGTCTGACAGGGAGAGCTAAGGAGTGACTTCAGCCTCAACGGTCTGCTCTCAGGTGTCAGGAGAAAACTCTCCGTGCGAGCTGGTGTAGCCCCAGGGAAGAGGCCTCCGGCCTCCAGCTGTGGGAAGGAGGGCCAGGCAGTCGGGAGTCTTCCTGGTGGAGGTCAGAGGCAGGAAGGTCTGTACATGTGTAAAGGCATTTTTCAGGTTTGGGTTTGTGGTTGGGCGTGAGGCAGGAGGAGGGGGTATCTGAACCCCAACTCCAGTTTGATATTTCTGGAATCTCTTTCATCCTCCTGTCCACTAGAATGCTTTTGAAAAATGAGGGTCTGCGGTGAAGGGATTAGCTCCTAATATTTTATGAAATCTTAGGATGTTTTACTGTGTGAGAAGCTGGCCTTGGGGAGAGGATGGAGAGCCCATGGGTTGCTGACCTTGGCCTTTTCTTAGACTTTGTTGGCCTCTCAGTTACTGATGATCTTTTCATTTGCTCCCAATCCTGGAATTCATCTCAAAACTCTTGGCCAAATGAGCAATACTGTGGTTCTTTTTAAAGCCCATACTTGTCTCGGTAACTTTCCTTTCAAATTCTGACTTTTATGAGGAATTTGTTCTGAAGTGCACCGGAGATACTAAGAAGGTTTGTTCCAACTCAAGATTTAAAATGCATAGGAAACTAGGTGAAGTCGCAGATTTTCTCAGCAGCAGTGAAGTCCTAGACTGGGCCCACGCAGGGGACGGTCCATCATGTACAGCTTAAGTAGTTGATGGCCTCAAAAATGCCTGCCGTCAGGTGGCCAGTGATGGACTGTTTTGTCCCAAGCTGCCGTAAACTTTCTTTCCCCTGCCAGATTTTTCTGCCGTGCTTTGTCACGCCTTTTCATTACTTCCCAGCTGAGGAAATGTCACTTTCCCCAGAAAGACAGTTTTCACTGTTGCCTGCACAGTGTTTTCCAGTGACCCAGGAAGGAGAGGGCCGGGTGCTGCTCCCTCCAGCCTCCTGCATCTTCTTCAATGCACACTGGTTTACAGGAAGTCCTCAGACATTGACCAGTTTTGTTAGCCGTTGGGGTGTGACTAGACTAGACTGTGTAATGACTTTAAAAGATAAGTCATGTTATTACTTTCTTAGCCGTGTCTAATTACATTTGGGATCTAATTCAATAAGAGTTAATAATTTGTAATTGGCGTTTTATGGCTTGCTAAACATTCCGAAGTGCTTGCAGGATCGTTTGCACTAGCCAGCGTAGGGGCCCCCTTTGCTCATGCCGGAGGGCAGTTCGGTTCAGCGTCGGGATCCCTTCCCCGGGCCTGCACGAGCGTTTAGAGCTGGGCCCGGGCATCCCGCCACCCACCCGCGGACGCGGGACAGGCCGCCCGCACACGCAGCCGGGCAGGAGCCCCACGCGGACACACCGGCCGCCCCTCCCTGCGGGAGACCCGGAGCAGATGGGGAGCCCGCGGCCACCGCCCACCCCGCCCACCCGGCCCCAGGCCTGCAGCTTGGCCACTGGGGCCGAGGTGCCCGCGCGGTGCCCGGGGGAGGCCTAGGGCTCGCCGGCCACGCCCCCGCGCAGGCCACGCCCCCGGCACTGCCCACGGCCAGGCCACGCCCACGCCCAGGCCACGCCCACCGGAGGCCCGTCGCCTGGGTAACGCCGCCGCCCCCTCACGTGGCAGACCCTGGCCGGGCCGGGCCTGGCGGGGCCTGGCAGGGCCTGGCGGCCCGCGGGGAGGAAGCAGGCGTTCCCCCGCGGGGACGAGGGGCGGGCCAGGGCCACCGCACCGCACGGTCTGCCGTCCGGAACCCGGATGGATGGGAGATGATGGCCTCGGGCCTCCCTCGAGGCTGGGGCTCCCCCCTCCGGGCCGGGTCCCCCTCCGGGCCGGGTCCCCTCCAGGCCCGGCCCCCCTCCGGGCCGGGTCCCCCTCCGGGCCGGGTCCCCATCGTGGGCCCCCCTCCCCCCTCCAGGCCCGGTCCCCCTCCGGGCCGGGTCCCCATCGTGGGCCCCCCTCCCCCCTCCAGGCCCGGTCCCCCTCCGGGCCCGGTCCCCATCGTGGGCCCCCCTCCCCCCTCCGGGCCGGGTCCCCCTCCGGGCCGGGTCCCCATCGTGGGCCCCCCCGCCCCCCGCCAGCCCCGGGTCCCCCTCCCGCCCGCGCCCCGGATCCCCCCCCCCCCCCCCCCCGCCCCGCACCCCGTGCCTGTGGCTTCAGCGAGGCCCCGGGCCCTCAGCAGGCCCAGGGGAATCGCGGAGCGCGCAGAGCCCGGTGTTTAGGCTGCGCAAACACGGCGCGTATTTGGTTTAGAAATTTTACTGTTAGGAAAATAAATCATCTCCTGCAGTTACACCAGCTCAGATTTTCCCCCTTAGGGTGTGGACTGCACACTGCAGGGGGAAAGTAGGCTCGATGGGAAAGGAATAAAATCCTCCCTGAAGGGTTGGGGACAGGTGAGCCCTGGGTGAGCCTGCCTTAAACCTCCTCACGGTTCCGCGCTTTCCCGGCCTTCCCGGCCCAGGCGGGTCCAGGCTGGCAGCGGGGTAGTGGGTTTTCATCACCTCCTGTCCAGCAGAGCCGGGGGCCTTGGGTCTTGGGTGTCCTGGAGCCAAATGAGGGAATTGGATCTAAGCCCTTAATATGCCAAGAACATCTCCCACTAGGAATGGTGCCATTAGAGGCCTGGCAGAAGGGAGTCAAATACAGGATCCCCCACGTAGAGCTGTTAGCTGCCCTGCTCAACGCGGGCCTGATGCCATTTCCTGTCTCCGTTCTCTGGTAGGTATGTCCCCTGGTCTTAGGCAAGCACTTCCTGCCTTTGCGGGTCCCTTCTGTATGTCATGGCGACTGGGGAAGGAGGAGGAAGAGTCCTAGTCGGGGGGGGGGGGGGCCCTTGGTGAGCGATAATGGCTATTTGGTACCCTGGTTCTTCTACAGAATTAGGGGGTGCTGGTGGTGAGGTGTGGGCAAGCAGTCTGTTCACAAGGGTGGGAGAAGGTAGGGGAGGGAGAGTGCCCATGTGGGTTCTTCAGGCCTAAGCAGCAGCTAAAGGAACACAACCCCCCCGCCCCCACCCCCACCTGACACACTAAGCTCCATGGCTCAGTGTGTCAGTGCTGAGGGCCTTGGGAGAACAGGGAAGGGAAGGTGTAGGAGTTGAGCTCCTACCAGCAGTTAGAGCTTGAGGAGCCTTACAGATGTTCTGTTGGGGTTTCACACTGTTTTGGGAAGAAAGGACATTCTCCCGGAAGCAGGAGCTCAGGCGCACACAGAGGAGTCCCCCAAGCATCCCAAGGTCGGTGTGTGTGTGTGTGTGTGTGTGTGTGTGTGTGAGCCATCAGTGTCCTTGGGCAGCCGGCACGTGGGAGAAGTCCACGCCCCTGTCCACACGGTTGCAGTCCACCTGCCCCAAGTAATGCCTTTGTCACCTAACACTTTACAGAGTCGACGCGAGGTCAGTGCTGCGCATGATGAGAACCTTGCAGGCGTCGGCTGGTCAGTGAATTTCCTCAGATGTCGCCAGGGTCTCTCGCATGCCCTTCCTCTCCCGCTGGAGTTGTCGGGACTGGACCTGCGGAGGCCTGCCTGTGGGCAGGGAAAGCGGCCCGTCTCAGACAGCAGGCTTAGCTTCTGTGGAAGTGCTTCCCGCACGCGCCGGGCGGGTGGGCTGGTGGGGGGCTGTACGCGTGCTCACTGGCGTGTAGTCACTAGTGCCTTGACGGACGCGGCTGTGCTACACACGAAGGCCTGGAAGGCTCTTCCCAGAGCCCTGGCGGCAGGTGCCGGGGGGGGGGGGGTACAGAGACCCCCACGCTGCCCCTCTGGTCCTGCTCAGCGCGTGTGGCCTCCTCTTGGGTCTTGCTTTCTCCGTCACGGGGCTGATGGGACCCGCAGGCCACGGCTCTGCCCTCCTGCCAACCGCACACACGGCCGCGGAGGCCTTCCTTCCGGGCTGAGGCCTCCCTTCCGGGCTGAGGCCTTCCTTCCGGGCTGAGGCCTTCCTTCCGGGCTGAGGCCTTCCTTCCGGGCTGAGGCCTCCCTTCCGGGCTGAGGCCTTCCTTCCCGGGCTGAGGCCTTCCTTCCGGGCTGAGGCCTTCCTTCCGGGCTGAGGCCTCCCTTCCCGGGCTGAGGCCTTCCTTCCCGGGCTGAGGCCTTCCTTCCGGGCTGAGGCCTCCCTTCCGGGCTGAGGCCTTCCTCCCGGGCTGAGGCCTTCCTTCCTGGGCTCCCCAGGCCCTTGCTATCAGCGTGTTAGAAAGCCAGAGCTGTTTCCTCATGGGAGGTGGGGGTGAGAGGCGGCCAGAGGGCCATGCAGAGTTCAAGGCACCCAGGAAAAATGTGCAGCATTGTTCCCAACCCTCCGCGCTTCCCTGGGTCCTTCCAGAAGTTGCTAGTGTCCAGATAGGGCTGGTTTGCGTCTGTTTTCCCCCATCCTCTCGGGCTGCCCAGCTCGGCCGTCTTGATTCTCAGCGAGTGGACGCGGCGGGCCGGAGGGGGTCCCGGCCGAGAGATGGGCGGAGCGGAGGAGCGGGCCCTGCCCCGGGCTCTCGCCGGGCACCGCGGATCTGTGAGTAGCGAGCGCGGGCGTCTGGGGCGAGAGGCCGCTGGGCGGACGCCTGGTCTGGATGCAGCGGCGCTCGCCGTGCCCGCGGCTTCCGGCCTTGGCTCCACGCAGCAGCTAGCTCACCGTGGGGTCCCCACCGCTCCCTGAGAGACCCCCATTCTCCAGCTTCCAGTCTGTCCTTCCCAGCCCCGGCCTGGCTGGGCCCCGCCCGGAGCCTGAGAGGCCAGGGGAAGGCGGGGGGGGGGGGGGAGGCCAGGGGAAGGCGGGGGGGGGGGGTCACAGGCACCCCACTTCTGACAGGCTCCCCGCACTCTCTCGGGGAGGTTCCGGGTCTCCGAGCAGCCGGCTGGCGGGCCCTGCTCTGGCCCTGGAGGTCAGCTCTGGGAGTCCCGAGGTGAGCGGCCCAGGGAGGGGCCTCGGGGGGTCAGTGGGTGGCCATTCTTCTCGTCTTTGGTCCCCACAAAGCGTTCCTGAGCAGCTGCTGGGGGCCGGGCAGCGGGGGCGGTGCTGGGGAGCAGAGGTCCGTCCAGGGGCGTTTCCCTCCCGGGCACGCCGGGCTTGGGTGATTCCCTTGGCCTCGTCCCAGCCGTGCCTGCGCCGCCGTGAGGGACCCAAGCAGGCTGGGTGGAACCGGTCGCCGCCACCGCCCGCAGCAGCGCCCGGGGCGGCGCGCGTTCCTCAGCCCTGGGCCGGCGTTCGGCGTCCGGTCGCTGGTGTCCCTGACCCAAGCCGCCAGGCACAGTCCCCGATCCAGAGGTGCCCCTCCCCCGCCCGGGCACCGTCCCCATCCAGAGGTGCCCCTCCCCCGCCCGGGGAGGCTGGGAGCTGGAGTCCCGGAGGCACTGCTCCGCGCCCCGGAGCTGGAGCCCGGCCTCCCCTGCGGCCAGGGCCGGGGGCCTCCGCAGTCCCAGCCCTCTCCTGACGGGAGCCAGGACCCTTCCTCGCCGGTGCGGGGCTCCAGCGGCTCCCTTCCTGAAGGCGTGGGTTCGAGATGGGCTCAGCTTGCGTATTAGCAGAGAGTGGGGGTGGGTGGGGAAGTCTCCAGTTTCTGGAATATTCCTGAGTCCCAAATGTCCCCTTAAAAGCAGCAATGCCTGAATTCCCCCTCAGGGCAGCACCTCCGTGTTTCGGAGGCTGACGGTGGGTGGGTGGTCGGCGCGGCCCTCTGGGATTCCTTCTGCTGGGTGGTAGAGTGGGTCAGCTTGTTTCAGGTGGCTGCCGTTGGTTTCCCGGAGGCTCAACTGTGTCCCCTTTCGGTCAGGGACGGGGAGCCGGCTCTTCCTGCAGGGAGCAGACATGGAGTGCCCTGTGCCCTGTGCCCTGTGCCCTGTGCCCTTGCGGTGGCCTGGAGCGGGCAGGTGTCCCGCGGGCTTCCTCTCCTGACAGCGCCGCGGACCTCGGGGGGGGGGGGGGGCGGGCACAGGTGAGCCGCGGCTCGGGGCTGGGCTGCCTGGACCTCGGGAGCGCGTCCTCTGGCAGGTGTGACGGTCGCGCGCCGTCCCTGCTGCCGGCCCGGGCTGTGGGTCTCTGGGAAACATCGGCTACCGTAACCACCACTCGGCCTCCGAAGGGGCTCAGGGAGTAGCAGCAGCGGGTGCTTCTCTGAGCTCCGGATGCTCTGGCTAGAAAAGTGCCCCCCATAAGCGTGTCCCCAGGGGCCAGGCCTGCCTGCGGGCTTCCTCTGAAGAGGTGGGGACGGGTTATAGGTAGACCGCCAGGCGTGGCTGCTGTCTGCCTGCTGGGAGTTGCATTCATCATAACTCACAGTAGCTGCCAGAGAATGCAGCGAGGCGGCACTGTGATCGCCTAACAGCTCCCTCCCTGTACGCACACTCGATACTTAGTTCTCATTTATTCTCATGCCGAGCAATTAGGCAGCCATTACCCAAGTCTCACGGGTACGGAATCCAGAGAGATTAAATAACTGGGCCAAACTCACCCAGCGGGTGTTTGGGGGAGCAGGGTTCCAAGCCAGGGCCTGAGTTCCAGGTGTCTGGCCGGGGGTGGGAAGGCCCTGAAGATGGCGGAGGAGGGGGGGGGAGCGGTGGTGAGTGCAGGACGGCTGGCTGTTGGCAGTGTCCCCTCAGGGGCCCTGCCCACTCCTGGCCCCCCGCCCTTCCCTCCTTCAGCGTCACTCTCTCACCACACCCGTGCAGGGGGCGGGGGGGGGGGTCCTGTGGTCCCCGCTCCTCTTCTCCTCCGGCCCCCACCCCCTTCCTTTCCTTCCCGTGCTCCGGCGCCGGGCAGGTGCCGACCCGTGCTCCGTCCTCTGAGGGGTCCCCCGTGCGCAGCCACGCGAGTCCCGCTGGGGCCGCGGTCGTGGCGTCCCCGTCACTGCGCCGGCGTGGATGCCGCCCGCTGCCCGGGACAGGAGAAGACGCAAGCCCGTCCACCCTCTGGCCCACGGGGACGGCGCGGCCTTCCACGCGAAGAGGTGGGACTGGCTCCGAGCAGCCGCGGAGAGTTTCTCGAGAATCATGACCTTCAGAAGGCCATGGATTCAAACGGTGAAACCATCGCAGGGCCTTCCCGGAGGCGGCGTTGGCAGGGGTGAGGGCTTCCCGGAGGCGGCGTTGGCAGGGGTGAGGGCTTCCCAGCGGCGGCGTTGGCAGGGGTGAGGGCTTCCCGGCGGAGGCGGCGTTGGTCAGGGGTGAGGGCTTCCCGGAGGCGGCGGCGTTGGTCAGGGGTGAGGGCTTCCTGGCGGAGGCGTTGGTCAGGGGTGAGGGCTTCCCGGAGGTGGCGGCGTTGGTCAGGGGTGAGGGCTTCCCGGAGGTGGCGGCGTTGGTCAGGGGTGAGGGCTTCCCGGAGGTGGCGGCGTTGGTCAGGGGTGAGGGCTTCCCGGAGGTGGCGGCGTTGGTCAGGGGTGAGGGCTTCCCGGAGGCGGCGGCGTTGGTCAGGGGTGAGGGCTTCCCGGAGGCGGCACTGGTGGCAGTGAGGGCCTTCCCGCTCTACGTGGGGGCATGGCACAGGGCAGCACAAAGTCAGGCGCCGTGGGCACCGCAGGTTCTGCGGTTGAAGGTGAAATTCCCGGACAGCACCTCCCCTCCTGCGGGGGGAGCAGCCGGCGGTGCTTCGATGTCACTTGGGGAACGGCCAGCAAGCTTAGCGTCCAGGCCACCGCACCTGTGCGAGCAGGTTCAGCCTCGCTGCCCTGTGGGTCAGGGTGTGAACCCAGGCCTGCGGGGGGGGGGGGTGGACGGGAAGAGGGGGGCTTTAGAAACATGCACTGTCTCTTAAAGGAAGCCTGGGGGCTTGTTCTGTGGGATCCCTTCCTGCCCTTTGAGGTGACTTGGGACCCAGCAGCCGAGGTGAGGCTCCCTTTACTCAGGTGGGAAGCCGGGCCGGGCCGGGCTCCGCGGGGAGCAGGCAGGCAGGATTGCTGTTACTTTCTCAGTTCTGAGAGGCGGCGGGAGGCGCGGACGGTGTGACCTCCAGTCAGGTGACTCGGGCCTGACCTCGGGTATGTTGCCGGATTCTTCCCTTGTCTCATTTATAACACTTGGACGTTATTTTGAAGACTCAGTGAAAAATAGCGCCGCGCCGCGTGCTCGTGGCCATGGCCACCGCCCCTCAGCACGCCGAGGCCCCGGCAGGCAGTTCAGCCTTGTGGCTGCGGCCCCGTTACCTTTAACCCCGGCCCTGTCCGCGTGATCCGGGCGCCCGGGAGCACCGAGCCAAAGGCGTCCTCAGAGACCCCGGTCCTGACGCCGGGGCGGGAGCCGTAGACACGCCCGGCCCACACTGCGCTGCGGGACTGCGACCGCCGCCTGGCGCTCCGGCGTTCCTGTTTACTGGGAAAAGCTGACGTGGGCAGCGCACAGTTCTCCTAGAGACACCAACGCGAGGGCAGGCGGTCTCGTCACTGCTCCTCCGTGAGGTTTGCTCTCCACTGCGCCAGAGGCGCTGGCCACGGCCACTCCTTTTGCAGGTTCCGGCGGGCGGGTTCAGGTCTGCTCATTCTCCAGGTCCTGGTTCAGGCTGACTCGGGCTCGGGCTGAGGTGTGGGCGGGCAGTTGGGGATCTCCTGCTTAGCCTGCAGTGCACGTGGTGGGCGTGGCCGCGGCGGGCGTGGCCGCGGGCCGGGGCCAGGTCCTCCTCCCCCCTCCCGGGTACCGGCCTGGGGGCCCGGCAGCCCCCCCTAGGACCCGCCCTGTCCTCGCCTGGTTGAGTCCGTTGCTGCAGTGAAGAGGATTTGGGGCACGTTTACACGTGAGGATTTGGGGCACGTTTACACGTGGCACAGCGGGACGCGTTGCCCAGGCCCTGGCGTAGGATACGGATTCGGACAGCCTTGGTCTTTAGCCCCCCCCCCCCCCATGGCCCTTCCCAGGCACAGCCCGCGGGCTGCCTGCGGGAGGGAGCTGCCACTCCGGCCCCGCCCCGGGGAACACACCGCCCCTGGCTGATGTCCCCCCAAGGGCCGGGAGCCCGGGCAGGCAGCCGGAGCGGGCCACACCGCAGGGGAGGGGGGCGGGGAGGAGGGACGGGTGGGAGTTTTGAACAGAGCCTCTCTTATTTATTCGGATGGCTACATTCTGGCTTGTTTGAACAACAAAGCGCGGTCCTGGCCCGGTGGCCCTGTGTGCAGAGCTTCTGGGAGCTCGCTGGCTGGGCCTTGAGACACGGGCCGGTGGTCAAGCGTCCTGGCGACAGAGAGAGGACCCCAGGGCCCGGCTCCCTGGAGAGGGCTGCTTTCATCACCTGCCTCGGAGCACCCCAGGGAGGCCGCAGAACCACCCAGTCCCCAGCCAGCGAGGGCGGGGCGTGCGCCCAGCCGAGGCGGTCCCGTGGAGGGGGGGGGTGGCTGCCGGGAGACGGAGACGTTCCCGCCATTCCTCCTGGACGCCGCCCCCGCCCTCCTCCCCTTGCTCCGTCCGCGGTGACCCCAGCGCGGCAGAGCCGCTGCGGAGGCGGTGGCTGGAAGGGGAGGCGCTGGGGGGGGGGGGGCGCAGGGGCAGGTCGAGGGTGAAGGGCCAGCGCCAGGGCTCTGTGGCACCGTGACAGAGTGACAGCTTTAAGCGAAAAAAGCGAGGCAACGCGCGGGCAGTGCCGACTGGATTCGTCCAAGCCCGTGGGGGGTGGGGGGCGTCTGCTCCCCGCGGTGGGTTTGCACCGCGCTCAGGCTCCGAGTGCGAGGCGGCGATGTGCTACGCGTGCGGAAGTGGCCCAGAGGCCCGCGTGAGGCCCCAGTCGCCGTCCCCTTGGGCTCCAGCAGAGGGCCGCGTGCACGTGCACACACACACACACGTGTGCGCACACGCGACCCCTTTCACGCCGAGGGGAGGTCGCCATGTCGCCCAGCGGGCCGAGGCAGGACCTCGGGGGAGCACCCGCCCGGGCCGGGCTGCGGGCCGCACCCCAGTATTTGGAACCGGGCGGTCGACGGCGCGGCAGCACGCACGGCCCAGCCCCGCGCCCCGCCGGCAGGGGGGTCTCCACGGGCGAAGCTCCCTGAGGAGCGCTGCACCCTGGGGACCGGAGCCGGGTGGCGAAGGCCCACGGCAGACGCCAGGGCTGCGGGTGCTCGCGCCGGCGCCACTCAGTACCCCTGCCCTCCCGGGTGATCGGGAGCTGGCCTTAGGGGAACAGTCCTCCGTGGGGTGGCGGGGCGGTGTGGGTCTCCCCTGAACCTCGCTCTCCCTGTCTGTCTGGAGCGCGGGGAGGAGCTCTGTCTCTGGACTCCGCTCTGAGGACCTGGGCTTGGTGGGGGCGTCCCCGCGAGCCCTCGGGGGGGGGGGTTTCCTTCCCACTTTCTTCAGCAGTCCCGGTGGCCCCCTGGGTCCAGAGCTGGGGGGAGGGGCGCTGGAGACGCTCCGTGCCAGGGAGGCCTGGTCATGGGGCAGCGCCCCCGCGGCTCTGCACACCCTCCGCCGCGCCGCCTCCTTGGAGGGAGCCGGTTTGGGAGCCCGCAGGCCGGCGCGGCTCTCGCCCGGCCCCCGCTGAGTTCCCAGGCCGCCCGCTCCCCAGGGCTGGGTGGGGCGTGTCTGCCGGCGTGCGACCCGGTCTCCCGCCTGTAGCAACTTGCCTGCTGAATCTGGGGTTGGTTTCTGTGATAAGACGCCCCTGTTATCTTTATCCTCCCTCCTCCTCCCCCGCTCCTCCCCCCGTTCCCAGCTCCTTGTTTTATCCTCAGCCCAGAGGAAAACCTTCCTTCCTGCTGCCCCGCAGCCTGAGATGCCCGGTGGCCAGCCGCTTGCTCTCCGCGCCGGCTCAGCATCCGTAACCCCCAAATCCAAACCCCGAGAGCACCGATATGGAAGTGGAAAACTCCACTCCTGACGTTACGGGATGGGCGGTAGTCAGAACGTAGGCACACGAAAATACCATATCACCTTCAGGCCACGTACAGAAAGGGTGTGTGAAGCACGGAATTCCATCGCCAGATGATTTGGGTTCCATTCCCACGAGTTCTCACGGTGCACGCGTCAGTACCCTAGAATCAGAGGGAAAGCATCCAGAGTCCAGCACGCGCCGGTCTCGGGCGTCGGAGTCAGGCTTGCTCAGCCGTGCGAGTCCGCAGGCCCCGCGGCCGTCAGCCACTCCCCCGTTCATCTTGTAAACACCGAGCGGAACACCTGCTACGCGCTCCACCGTCCAGCCGAGCAGGCCCCAGTGCCTGCCCTGGGGAGCCGGAGGTGCCGGGTCAGAGCCGGGCACTCAGATCACCGGGTGGTGGACGAGGCCCCGGAGGGCAGGGCCAGGGGGGGCTGCTCCTGCCCCAGGGGCTGCTGGGAGGCTTTCCCAGCCGAAGCGCATCGGCACGGGTTCTGTGGAAGGGAGACAGTGACCCCAGGTCTCGCCTGTTGAGTTTGGTGGCTGGGTACGGAGGAACTCGAACTCTGGTTCCAGCTCGGAAGATCTGTGTGCGCAATGGCCAAGACACCCGAGAGGACCCGGCAGGACAGGGAGACGGTGAGTGGACCCGTGTTGCCAGCACCTGGGACCTGGCGTGGATCCAGGCTGGTGGGCTGATGTGGAGCGGGGAGGGAGGGCCAAGGTCTGCACAGATTGTGTGTGCGTGTGTGTGCACGCGCGCGTGCACGCTGGTCTTGGGGTTTGAACTCGGGGCCTGGGCACGGTGCCTGCGTTTCCTTTGCTCAAGGCCAGCACTCTCCCTTCCCAGCCGCAGCTCCACTGCGGGCTTCTCGGTAGTTGAGTGGCGGTGATGGTTTCATGGGCGTCCTGCCCCGGCTGGCTTCACGCTCCCGTTCTTGGGTCTCAGCCGCCGCTGTGAGCCACCAGCACCCGCCACACAGGCTGACGTTGGGAGGCAGGTGCGGTGCCCTGCGGCCTGCCCCTGGACGAGCACAGAGAGGTAGCTCCGACGACAGCCCCTGGATGGGGGGTCTCCCGTGTCACCCCCACTGGAGGGCTGGTTTCCAAAGGCGACCTCCCTCCCTCCCCCCTCCCTCCCCCCTCCCTCCCTCCCTCCCTCCCCCCTCCCTCCCTCTCCGCCTTGGTTTCACCCTCTGCGCAGGCTTGAAGGGCAGGGTGGGTGCCGCTGCGCGGGCCCAGGGAGGGCCACGGTCAGTTTGGGCAGCAGTATGAACCTGTTTCTCAATAAAAACCAGAGACACGGAGGGACTCGGGCTAGAAGGCAGCGGCTCCTCCCGGCTGGCTGTGGTCCTGTGAGAACCAGTGAGTGGGCGGCGGGGCCCCGTGTGCAGCGGCGGGGGGGGGGGGGTGCTGGCGGATCACGGGGGACCCGGAGATCGGGAGGCCGTCCAGGCTCTGTCACCTGCGTGTCAGATGCCGTGGCTGCTTTGGCAGCTCCATGAAGAACCAGTGACACTGTGGGTGTGGATTTTGTGTGCAGTCAGGCAGGCCCGCGCCCCTCCCGTGTGTTCTTCTGGTCTCTGCGCTGACTCCCCTGAGGGCCTGTTCCCGGTAGACAGGACTGTGTCTGGAAAGCAGGAGCGTCCCTCTGGGTCCTGGGTTGGCACGGGGCGGGGGGGGGCCAGGTCTGTGCGTACGGAGCTGTGGGTGCCCGCCCTGCTGTGGAAGGACAGTGCCCACTCTGCCTCCCTCCTCTCCCTCGCGGAACAACAGAGGGTGCTCGGCAAGCCTGGGTGTGGGCCTTTCTGGAAGGGACAGTGCGACCCCCCCCTTGGGCTTGTGGGAAGCCTTCTGGGCGCCACTCCCAGGTTCCCTGCCTCAGCCGCCCCCTCCCCCCTCCCGAGGGCCCCAGCATCCGAGTCCCACCCGTGCAGAGCCTGGTGCTCCACAGGGGCTCTGCTTCCTCCCTTCCCAGGCTCATCTGCATCTGCTTTTCCCCTTTCAGTACCGAGGAGCCGGCAGGCGCCACGGCCACACCCCGGGCCGGCACTCACGTGCGGAATGGGGAGTTTCCCTCCGTACACCTGTTTATGTATGTGTCTCTGTCTTGTTTGGCTGGACCTGAACAGTGCCATGCCCACTTTGGACCAGAAGTAAGAAAGCTATTCTCCTTGCAGAAGGCAAAGAAGTTTAGTAAGATGGGAACTACGTCTTGGGACATAGGTGTCTCTCGTAGGCGGCTTGGTGGTGGTTTTGGTTCTTCTTCACCCTGCCCTGAGGCAGGGCGCTTTGGCACTTCACAGATGAAGTTCAGCCCTCACGGCTGCTCCCCAAGGAAGGGGAGGTCTTGTTCTCTAAAGGGGTCCCTCTGGAGGGGACTGCCATCAGACATAAACCGTCCTCCAACATGAGTTCATCCCAGGTCAGCGTGCCTGCTGATAGTCACAAGTATCACCAAAGACCTACCGTGCACCATGCAGCGTCTCCGAGACGCTAATGCCTAGTTTCCTGTGAGGGCGGGGTTGTTACTCGTGCCTGCTGTCCAGATTTGAGGAACAAGGCTAGGATGATGGACAGTCTTGGCTCAGGTCACCCGAGCGGGCAGAGCTGGAGCTCAGATGGAAATTTCTGCTTGATTCCCAGACTTTTGCTTTACCTGGCCACCATCTGTTCCACTACCAAGGACACGGGCCTTTGAACTCAAACAGGCAAGATGCCAGTGGCCCTCATACTTGGGAGACTGGGGGGTTTTGAGATCATGGTTCAAGACCAGCCGTGGCAGAACAAAGTTTTCGAGACCTCCTTCTCAAAGTAGAGCCAGACACGGCGGTGCATCCCTGTCATGCTAGCTACTAGGAAGTCAAACACTGGTGCACACTGGGGCAGGAACAGACTCTTATCGCAAACGTGATGAACAGAAACCAGGGCTGGAGATGAGGCTCAGCAATAAGATCAACTAGGTGGTGGAGTTTCAAATCACTGTGGGGCGGCTGATCCAACACACCGGCGGGTCTCACCCGGAGTGCATTTTGGAATGTTCAGGAGGATTAGCACATCACTAAGTCAGGCTGCATTCCAAGCGGATCAAGTCAGAGATCTGGGAGGAGGTCAGGCCACAGGGGCGGTGTGGTGCCCAGATGCTGCCCACCTGGCCTGTGGCCAGGGTGCCCTTCAGCCAGTGGAGATGGTAGCTGCCTGGGGTGGGTATGCCAGCCGCGCGCGGGGGCCTTCCGACGCCGTTCCCAGACGCCTTTGTGATTGGCTCTGTAGTTGATGGCATCATTCTTTTAAGCTTAAAAGCAGCATTGAACTTTTAACGTGGGCTGAGAGACAGGTGCTGGAACGAAGGCCGTGTGTGTGTGTGCGCGTGTGTGTGCGTGCGCGTGTGTACCTGTGCACTTGCATGCTGTGGCCTGGCCTAAGGGCCTGAGTGCTGTCTGTGAGCCTTTCTTTTTGCTCAAGGCTGCCACGTGAGCCACAGCGTCACCTCCAGCTCTTTATTTTTGGTGGCTCCTTGGAGAGAGACTTTCGTGCCCAGGCCGGCTTCCATCCGCAGTCCTCCAACCTCCGCCTCCTAAGCTAAGATTGGGGGCGTGAGCCGCCAGCACCCACTGTGGTGAGTTTGAGCCCAGCCAGACGGTATTTTCGAGGGGAAGAACAGAGTTTTGCCTGGAGAGCTGGAAATTGGGTTCCGGAAGGTTCCAAAGATGGCCCACTAACAGATCTCTGGTGGCTCTCTTGGGGAGCTGAGGCTCCTCTGTGCTGCTGCAGGGTTAGGACAGGCCAGGCTCCTCCTCCCGGCAGGGTGTGAACTATGGAAGTTGGGTCTTAAAATAAAAGCATCCATTATTTTGAAATCACTGCGTGCCCTGGGCAATTGCAGAAAAGCGGGAGTGGGGTGGGGGGCATGGGGTGGGCACCCAAGGGGGGCACCCAGGGGTGGGGGGCACCCAGCAAGCCGTGGCTGGGCCTGCGCTCGGGATGGTCAGATCTCCTGCCCTTCCAGACGGCGCCCACCCAGGGTGGCAGGAGGGAAGGGGGGGCAGGGGGGCGGGGCGGCGGGGCCGCGGCTCTCACGGGGGCCCGGGGCTGCTCTGGGGCCCCGGTCTTCTCGCGGGAGCCCTGGATCTGACCCGGTGAGAGGTCGCGGATGGGCGCTTTGCGGGGGGGGGGGGGTCAGGGCAGGGCTCTCCCCCACCCCCACCCCCACCCCGGCCCTGACCACCGGGCCCCGGCAGTGCGGCCGCGCCGGGCGGCCCCTCGGCCCGCTTCCTCAGTCCCGTCACAAAGCGGGGTCCGCGCCACCCTGCCCCTCCCTGCGGCCCGAGCTCCGCCAGCGCCCCCGCCGCTCGGGGAGGAGACCCCAGGCCTCGGCGCCCGCTCCCCGGAACCCGCCCGGGAGCCGGGCCTGGGATGCGGGGTGGCCGCCCGCCCACTCCGCCCTCCCCGCGGGCCCCGCCCACACCGCCGTGCGCCCGGGTCCTCAGGCCCTCTGCCCGCCCTGGCTCCTCCCCGCCGGCCCCGCCCACGCCGCCTAGCCACGCCCACGCCGCAGTGCCGGCTCCACAGGCCCTCTGCCCGCTCTGGCTCCTCCCCTCCGGCCCCGCCCACGCCACCTAGCCACGCCCACGCCGCCGTGCGCCGGCTCCACAGGCCCTCTGCCCGCCCTGGCTCCCCCCCGCCGGCCCCGCCCACGCCGCCTAGCCACGCCACGCCGCCTAGCCACGCCCACGCCTCCGTGCGCCAGCTCCTCAGGCCCTCTGCCCGCTCTGGCTCCTCCCCTCCGGCCCCGCCCACGCCACCTAGCCACGCCCACGCCGCCGTGCGCCCTCTGCCCGCCTGGCTCCTCCCCGCCGGCCCCGCCCACTCCGCCCTCCCCACGCGCCCCGCCCACTCCGCCGTGCGCCCGGCTCCTCAGGCCCTCTGCCCGCCCTGGCTCCTCCCCGCCGGCCCCGCCCACCGCGGGCCCCGCTCCTCCCTGGCGTCCTGGAAAGGCAGGGCGGAGGAGCTGTATTCCCCTGGTCCCTGGCGCCTCTAGATGCCCCGCTCCTCCAGCCAAGTTTGCCACCCCATCCTTGGCTCCGTCCCCCCAAAGGACCCCTGAGCAGGTGGCAGAAGTGGGCCGGTAGGTTGGAAGTCCCAGACGCCAGCGAGAAACTCCCGTCCTGGGGCTTTGCACCCCAGCCTGGCCTGCCAGACCTGGGGCCTTGGCACCTCAACCTTGCCGGCCAGTCCTGGGGCCTTGGCACCCCAGCCTGGCCTGCCAGACCTGGGCCTTGGCACCCCCGCCTTACCAGCCAGACCTGGGCCTTGGCACCCCCGCCTCACCGGCCAGACCTGAGCCTTGACACCCCAGCCTCGCCGGCCAGACCTGAGCCTTGGCACCCCAGCCTCGCTGGCCAGTTCTGGGGCCTTGGCACCCCAGCCTCGCCGGCCAGACCTGAGCCTTGGCACCCCCGCCTCGCCGGCCAGTCCTGGGGCCTTGGCACCCCAGCCTGGCCTACCAGACCTGAGCCTTGGCACCCCCGCTTCGCCGGCCAGTCCTGGGGCCTTGGCACCCCAGCCTTGCCGGCCAGTCCTGGGGCCTTGGCACCCCCGCCTCGCCGGCCAGTTCTGGGGCCTTGGCATCCCCGCCTCGCCGGCCAGTCCTGGGGCCTTGGCACCCCCGCCTCGCCGGCCAGTCCTGGGGTCTTTGCACCGGGCTGGAGCCGGCCTTTCACCCTGGTGAAACCATCTCAGTGCCGGCCACTGCATTCACTTTAAAGTTGGTCCCTCTGTTGGGCCGTTTTCCACGGGACTAAAAAGCGTGTTTAGTGCTGTGGAGCTGCCTCCAGAGGGGTGGGAGGAGGCAGCCCTGTGACTCCCGCCCCCTGGTACGCAGGTGGCACCGCCCCTGCAGGCCTGCCTCAGAGCAGCTGCGGTGCCCCTCTTCTGACACCCACTTTCTGTGGGTGCTCCGGGCAGGGCTCCCTCCCCGCACGGGAAACACCCTTGCCGGGACAGCGAGAGAGACCTAGACCATGTCTGCTGTGCCTTAGCCCTGTTGGGACTGACTTTGGAACAGAACATTCGTGCCTCTTCCTTCCACACCAGGACTGGTGGAGGTGGTGGTGGTGGTGATAACACTTGGATTGTGCCTCATGACAGACACCACCTAATAACCTTGTGTCCCAAATTCACTTTGGAAATGGAGGGACGGACAGGGCACCGATTGCCTGGAGTTGCTCAGCGAGGCAGGGCTTGGCGCTCACCGTCTCCTGGGCCCGACACTCATCTCTGCCTGGGCGCCGGTAGCGGGCCGGTGGGCTCCCTTGCCCTGCACGCGCAGGAGGCCCGCGGCCCGGGGCAGGGAGTCCTGTTTCTCCCCCCTGGAGTGAGAGCAAAGCCTCCGCTCCAAATGCCTGTTGCCCTGCCCTGCCCTGAATGCATCACGACTCGTTGTTGTTTTGTGTGACTTGATTTTCCACAGACCGTTGGGTCTTGGCTCGTAAATAAATGTCACGTAGCTTACTGGTTCTTTTGTAAAGCCTTTTCATAGGAATAACGTTCAAAACACAGTCTTCGTTAGCTTTCCTATCCTGGTTTGGCATTTGGATCAGCGTGGCCAGCGGTGTATTCTGGATTTAGACGCATCTGTCTAAATTTATGTTCTACTGTTGACTAGCAACATGTCTGTTGTTTTTTTTTAATTCCTTCATCTGTTTGTGGGTTTTGTTTTGCTTTGTTTTTTTGAGTATTCCATCACGCCCACACAGGCATGTGGTGATAGCACAGTGAGATGGGGTGCCCCTCCCCTCTCCCCACCCCTGGTCTTCCGTCCGTGTGAGCCGCACACTTGCACACCAGCACGCTTGCTACAGCAACTCCTCCTGGAGATCGCGGGTGTGCCACACGGGACGCTGCCCCCGTGGGGGCCGGGCACCTTCATGGTGGGCCTTGCCCTGAGCCCGCGGGCCGGGGGATCTCGCGCTAGCCCAGCCCTCCCCAGGGGACCGGGGGACTCCAGGCTGGGCTCCTGGGGGCAGGGGTGTACCTCCTGCCACATTCAGGGTGGGCCCCCGTTTCCTGGCCTCTGAACCCCGGGCGAGGCGTGTCTGTGGTCGGGTTGAGGTCAGGGAGCTGAGGGGGAGGAAGGAGAGGCTGCTGGGAGCGCCACCCCTGAGCTCGCTCTCCGGAGGAAACCTCAGCTCCACCTGCCTCTCCCGCACCCCTCTTCCTGCCGCCCCCGTGACGCGAGCACAGGGCTGTCCCCAGCCCTGGCCGCCTCTCCCTGCTTGCTAATAATAGAGGAGGTGCACCGAGGGGCCGTGGAGCGGACGCCCCGGGCTCTGCCCGCGTGAGCTCCTCCTGGCCCAGCCTCGTGGGCAGCGTTGGTAAAGGTCTTTAAGCAGAATAAGCCCTCGTGCCCCGGAAGCGCTCCCCGCCCTCTGGTGGAGGGGTGCCGTGTCCTCTGGGAACGAGAGGGATGGTCTGGCCTCCGGATCCTGGCTGAGCCGCGGTTCCAGGAGCCCTGGGCTCCCCGGAAGCGGGGGAGCTGCCCGAGGAGGGGCAGAGGGGCTTCTGGGAGACTCCCAGGGATCCCCACCCAGCGGAAACCCAGCCCTCGTGGGTTCTTGTCAGGGCTCAGAAGGAAAGTAAAAGATGCACCGTTTTCCTGTTGTCTACGAGCCATCTACCCAGTTGGGTGGGTTGTTTGTATAAATCGCTCGGAGAAATGTTGAGAACTTATTTAAGACTCCTCCCGGGCAGCTCTCCTAAGCTCCCCGTTGCCCCTTTCTTGCTTTCCTCCTTCCTTCCGTTCTCTTTCTGGACCGGGCTTCACGGTAGCCCCGCTGGCCCGCAGCGTGCTGGGGTGGCGGTGTGTAGCGCCGCGCCCGGAGCCCCTGCGTGGGGCAGTCAGGGCTTCCCCCGGTGCAGGGAAGGCAGCGGGGGGCTCCGGGCCCTGGCCGGCAGTGACTCGGCAGTCAGGGCTTCCCCCGGTGCAGGGAAGGCAGCGGGGGGCTCCGGGCCCTGGGCGGCAGTGACTCGGCCTGCGGAGCTCTTTCACATCTGGTTTCTCACCGGGTTGCACGATCGCCCTGAGCGCCAGGCCCCGCACTGTCCTCTGCCCGTCCCCGGGTCGCGCCTCTGCTCCCGGTCACGGGGCAGCGCGGTGCAGAGGGAGGACTGTCTTTGGTCTCCATCTTGCCTCTTGTTCCCGGGCCCGAGGCCTCTTTGAACTCTGGTGCTCTTGGTGAGTCGGCGTGGGCCTCACTCTGGCGGCCTTTCCGAACCGTTTAGGATTGGTGTGGTGATTTCGAAACCGAGAGGACTGGCTCAGGTGGCAGGGGTCGGGTGGGCGGGCGTACCGCAGACAGGTGCGCGGGAAGACCACGCAGACAGGGCGTCCCTCGGAGCCGGCGGAGAACAGGACCCCGGGATCAGGCAGACCCGCCACTGAGGGCGAAGCCTCGGCTCTGCGCTGTCAGGAAGGTGGGAGCAGGCAGCCTAGGTCCTGGGGCTCAGTGTTCCCCACTTGTGTTTCTGGTCCTGGCTCGTGCTCCGCTGCCCGCTGCTGAGCGTGCCCCCGCAGAACTGCAGAGGCTGGCAGGCGGGGAGGAGAAGGCCTCCCACCGACACAGACGCGCTCGAGTCTGCGGAGTGAGCTCGGGCTCCGGGAGGCTCCAGGAGGGCGTGAACCCCGCCGCTGGGCGGTCTCTGTGATCGTCACCGTGGCCAGGGCTGCGGGCCCCGAGCCTCCGCGGAGGAGGGCTGGGGACCTGCCCAAAGCAGGCCCAGCAGCCAGGTCAGCCCGTGGAGGGCCCTCGGGAGCCGTCCACCGATGCCTGCCTCCTCCACTCTCCCCCGGCCACGCCAGGGCCCTGGTCCGGGACATGGTCATGGAACTGTCCCGGGCTGCTGCTGCGTCTCTGGGAGAAATGGCCCTGTGTCATGTCCGTGTCCATTTGTTTCTGTGTCTGTGTCCGTGTCTGTGTGTGGTTCCACGTTTGGTTCCATGTCTGTGTCCGTGTCTGTGTGTGGTTCCGTGTCCATGTCTGTGTCCATGTGTGTGGTTCCATGTCCATGTCTGTGTCCGTGTGTGTGTGGTTCCGTGTCCATGTCTGTGTCCATGTGTGTGTGGTTCTGTGTCCATGTCTGTGTCCATGTGTGTGGTTCCGTGTCCATGTCTGTGTCCGTGTGTGTGTGGTTCTGTGTCCATGTCTGTGTCCGTGTGTGTGGTTCCGTGTCCATGTCTGTGTCTGTGTCTGTGTGTGGTTCTGTGTCCATGTCTGTGTCCATGTGTGTGGTTCCGTGTCCATGTCTGTGTCCGTGTGTGTGTGGTTCTGTGTCCATGTCTGTGTCCGTGTGTGTGTGGTTCCGTGTCCATGTCTGTGTCTGTGTCTGTGTGTGGTTCTGTGTCCATGTCTGTGTCCATGTGTGTGGTTCCGTGTCCATGTCTGTGTCCGTGTGTGTGGTTCCGTGTCCATGTCTGTGTCCGTGTGTGTGTGGTTCCGTGTCCATGTCTGTGTCCATGTGTGTGGTTCCGTGTCCATGTCTGTGTCCGTGTGTGTGTGGTTCCGTGTCCATGTCTGTGTCCGTGTGTGTGTGGTTCCGTGTCCATGTCTGTGTCCGTGTGTGTGGTTCCGTGTCCATGTCTGTGTCCATGTGTGTGGTTCCGTGTCCATGTCTGTGTCCGTGTCTGTGTGTGGTTCCATGTCCGTGTGTTCGTGTCTGTGTGTGGTTCCGTGTCCATGTCTGTGTCCGTGTCTGTGTGTGGTTCCGTGTCCGTGTCTGTGTCCATGTGTGTGGTTCCGTGTCCATGTCTGTGTCCGTGTATGTGGTTCCGTGTCCATGTCTGTGTCCATGTCCGTGTCCGTGTCTGTGTGTGGTTCTGTGTCCGTGTGTCTGTGTCCGGCTTGAGGGACAGGGCGGAACCTCGTCTGGCGGGGGAGGCCGGCTAGTGCTGTGTGAGCGTTTCCAGTGGGGCTGGCCTGGGGCTGCTCATGGAAAGTACTGCAAGTTCCGTTTTCCTGTCCCCCGTGAGCGTTTCCCCTTGGGGTTACTGCACCACTTCCTCCTCAGCACCGGGGACGCGGGCACTCAGTAAACACCAGCCCGGCGGCTCCCTCCTGCCGCCCTCCCTGGCTTCCTTGCTTTGTCCTTTGTCTCTGGCCTCTCCCGGGAGGGCGGCCCCCCGCCCCCCGGTCCGGGGCGCGGGCCTGCCGTGGCCTTGGGCGCGGAGCTGCAGGGAGGTCCCCGCCTTCCCCTCCTGGCCACCCTCACGGGAGGGGGCAGCGGGGTCCCTAAGAAGGATCCGGAAGGGGAGGATTGGGGCAGAGCGGGCCTTGGAGAGCACACCGGAAGGGAAAGGACGTGGGAGCACTGGAGAGGAGGACGGAAAGGCCTTCGGTCGATAACTAATCCCTTCAGACTGTGGAAAAGACTTGCCACGCCGGCGTGGGATGCAGAAACCCTCTTCTAACCCTGCCACCGCCGTTTCAGAGCCGCCATTCCCGTCCACAGCCTCGGTGTGGTCGGCGCCCCTGGCTGGAGACCGGGAGAGTGGGTGGGACACGGGGGGGGGGTGTGCGGCACCTGTGACTAACACCCCCCACCCCCCACCCCCGCTCCCCAGCCGTCCCCAGCCCAGCCAGGAAGGGGAGGCCCAGAGATGGAGGGGAACAACGGGACGGAGGCAGCCAGCCCCGTGGGATCCGCGCAGGACCAGGGGTGTTTCCTGCAGCTCGGGGAAGATCTCGGGCCAGGTCAGATATAGAAGCTTCCACTGCCGACGTGCCTGTCCCGTTTCCTACTTTGTGAGGAGAGATAACGACGCGGGGAGGCTGGGGAAATAAACAAGCAGCCCGCATCCGCCGTCGGCGCGCGCCGCAGCTGCGGGACAGGCCCGCCCCCCGTCTGCACCGCGCACCGCCTCTGCCGAGGCCTGCCACAAACCAGCGCGTCTGCCGGGGGGCTGGACAGAGGCCGGGACCCTCGCAGAGGGCAGGGAGCCCCGTGTGGCCCCCGGGTCGGCCCTTCCGGCATGGGCGGAGCTCTCAGACCAGGCCCCGGAGAGCTCAGAAGGGCAACACGAGGCCGGCTTGTCCGTGTCACCTGTCTGCTTGATGATCTGGTGTGCGCGCGTGTGTGTGCGTGTGTGTGTGTGTGTGTGTTTCAAAATGGTGCACGCAAGCTGCCCACAACCCAGAAACTTTGAAATAAAGAGAACATCCACCATCACAGCCCTACTACCATAACTAAACGTGCAGATTCGGCTGATTATTCATCATTTGCCCAACTCGCCTTCTGTCGTATTCAGGAAGGATCTGAGGATACCCAGAAGCGTGTGTGCACGCAGTACAATAGAAGAGAATAAATAGAAACCGGAGGCTGGGTGGTTGATTGAACTCGATGTACAGCGAATGTGCAGAACTACCTGCTCACACAGCTCCTGTTCTCACTCGGTGCCTTTCTCTTCAGACTTGTAAAGTTTGTGCCCACGGAGGGGAGCTTGCTTGCCGGGAGAACCCTTACCCACCTGTCAGGAGGGAGGCCCGCCTGGGCCTGCGCCCCAGCTTTGCGGAATGCATGAGCAACTGGATATATAGAAATAAGTGCACACATCTTCATGGCCCGTCCCCTCTCCTTTCATATGACAGTAAAGCTTGCCATGTTTCTCTCTGATTACTGAGCTGATGGTCAGTCTAGGGAGGTACCACAACTTAACCGTGGCTCTATTGTTGAATGTCCAGTTGTTTTTCAGTGCTATTTTAATGAGAAACAATGGCTCAATTAACATTTTTTAGTGCGTAACTTTTTCCATATCTCAGTGCACTTCCTTAAGTAGGTTTCCAGAGGGAAAATAAGTAAATGAAAGGTTAAGACATTTTTATGGCCCTGGAAACATTATTGCTGGGCCATTTTCCCAAAAGATCACATGCAGCTTTGGACAGGCCCCAGAAGTGGGCTGGTGCGCTACGCGGAGGTCTTCCCGCCTGGGCCGTCCTTGCTGCGTGTTCGCTAATTTGAAAGGCAAGCAGTGTGTTGTTTCTAGCGTGTGTGTACGCAGGGTGCTGGGGTTTATGCATGCTGCCAGGTAGCCACTGGCATCCTACAGATTTGTATTTATGCAAACCCATTTAATCCCTCAACCACAATATATCTTTATTTTATTTATTTGTTTGTTTATTTATTGCTGGTCCTGGGCCTTGGACTCAGGCCCTGAGCACTGTCCCTGGCTTCTTTTTTGCTCAAGGCTAGCACTCTGCCACTTGAGCCACAGCGCCCCTTCTGGCCGTTTTCTGTATATGTGGTGCTGGGGAATCGAACCCAGGGCCTCATGTATACGAGGCAAGCACTCTTGCCACTAGGCCACATTCCCAGCCCTGAAGTTTTACGTTTTTGACGGGCTTGGCAATTGTTTCCACCACTTACAGGTTCCTCTGCGGGCAGATGCCCTTTGCATATTCAGCGCCGTCTTTTAGGGGGACAGGCAGACTTGGGGTTCGGAGGGTGGGCTGTCCTCAGGGCAGGCTCGCCTCCGGCTCTGCTCACCCTCTTGAACGGACAGAGCACATTTTACTCAAGTTCATTTGGAAAACTCTCTCCTACTTGAAGCAGCAGACGCGTAATAGATAAGACAAGCCACAGAGATGATGGGGCAGGAACTCCGGGAATGCCAGACGTTGCGGTGCCGCCCCTGTGTTTACTTTGTCTGTGCCGGTGAAACGGCACAAACGCGTGGGGAATGGCGCAGGCCTCGGGGGGGGGGGGGGGGGCGAGGCTTATTTCGTATTTCAAGAACTCGGACGAAGGGCACAAAACTCTGAAGAGGCCGGTGGACCCCCCGCCGGGCCCGTGCGTGTGATCCAGCGTATCGACACACGCGCGATGAGAGAAGGACTGCGCGGCAGCCGTGAGCGGGAAGAGCCGGCGGCACCCGCGAACGCGATCGCGACGCCCCGGGGCCGACCTCGCGGCACTGGGGTCTGCGTGAGCTGCGGCACGCGCAGCTTGATACGGCGTAGGTGATGTCTGGAGGCGTGCGTGCGTGCGTGTGTGTGTGCGTACACGCGCGCGCCCTTACGCACTTCCTCAGCCTAAACCCTCTCTCGCCGGGCTCCCGCCGTCTCCCGCTCCTCCTCCTCCTCCTCTCACTTCCTGCCGCCCCCGCCCGCCGAGCCTCCCTCTGTCAACCCCGGCTGGCGCTCCTCGCTCCGCGTCCCTCTCGGTCCGTGCTGGGTCCCCCCAGCGGTGGGGACTGGGCGGGGGGGGGGGGGGGGCTGGACGGGGCAGCCGGGCCTGGCCTGGCCCGCCCCCTGCTGGCGGCGCGGGCCCTTGCGCGGGGTGGGGTCGGCCCTGCTCCTCTGCCCGGCCGCGCGGGCTCTGACGGCCTGGACGCGGGCAGCTCCCCGTGGACCGGTCTCCCGCGCGCCCCACGCGGCGCGCTGGGGCTCTGCCCGCCCTCCTCGCGCGCCCCCGTCAGGGGAGGGCGCAGTCAGCCCGCGCGGAGGCTGGAGAGGGCCGGGGCCTGCTGGGCTGCGGGGGACTCCGGGCCTGGCTCGCCGGCTCTGCCCCCGGGAACTGCCCCGGTGGCGGCACTCACGCCAGTCATGGGCGCTGTGGCTTCCCGTTCTGGGTTTCTGGGGTGCCTGGCTCCAGACCCCCAGCCTGAAGCCAGACCCCTGGTGAGGGCCGAGCGGCCAGCGGCGCTCCCGGGAGGCCCTGGCGGCCCAGAGGCGGAGGGTGGGGGGCACCGGGGGCGTCGGGGCTGGGGGGCTGGGGGCGCTGGGCGGTGGGAGCCGTGGGCGCGGGAGGTGCTGACCCAGCATGGTTTCCAGCAGGAACTGGAGTGTTCTGGCAGGCGCGGGCCGGGGAATTCCAGCCGGAGGGCCCGCCGCACAGAGCAGCATGGAGTGCCGGGCACAAGGTGCCGGGCGCGGGGCGGAGCTGGGTCCTCCGGGCTTGGAGAAGCCCTTGGGGGCGTCCCGAGGGAGGCAGCCTGTGGTCACGGGCCCCCTGGGGGCACAGGTCACGGGCGGGGGGCCCGGGGGAGGTGCTAGTCGGATGGCCGTGCGCTGCGGCACGCCGCCCCGGGAGCTCTGCCGGGCCTCCCGCGGTCCCCGCGGGGCGAGCCCGGGCCTCCGTCCAGGTTGAATCCGCTCGTTATTTGGCCAGCGGGGCCTCGTCGGGCCTTGCGGGGAGAGCCCAGGCCTGGTCTGCCCGTGCCTTCCTCCCACGCGCCCTGGAGAGGAGCCGGGGCCTGGGAGGAAGCAAGAAACTCGGTTGCTCCCGTGGGGGGTGGGGGGCCCTGCACCACGCACCAGGCCCTGCCCGCCTGGGTGCCCGTCTCCAGGTCCAACCCGGCGGTGCCCGCCACGCAGTGCCCCACAGAGGGGCTTGGAGCAGGTCGGGGGTTGCCGTCCGCCATTCGCCCGTACTCGGCTCTGGGGTGCCTGCCCAGCCCTTCCTGGGTCCTCTCGGTCGTGTCTTTCCCTTGGGCGGGCGTGGGGAAGGGAGAGGGCGGCCGGGCCTCGGTCAGCACGGGTGTGATGGGCATGCGGGGGGCTGCGGTGGGTGGGGCCCTCCCCACCCCGGTGCCCACACCGCCTGCCAGGCCAAGGGGCGAGCTCACGGTTGGGGTGCTCAGCTTCCTTCTTCACGTGGTCAGTCAGAGGCGGGGCTGAGATTGTCCACCCTCATGGAGGGCAGGTGGGCGGGGCTGACTGTCCACTCTCATGGTGGGCGGGGCTGAGTGTCCACTCTCATGGTGGGCGGGGCTGGCTGAGATTGTCCACTCTCGTGGTGGGCGGGGCTGAGGTTGTCCACTCATGGTGGGCGGGGCTGAGATTGTCCACCCTCATGGTGGGTGGGGCTGAGGTCCACTCTCAGGGTGGGCGGGGCTGAGATTGTCCACCCTCATGGTGGGCGGGGCTGAGATTGTCCACTCTCATGGTGGGCGGGGCTGAGATTGTCCACCCTCATGGTGGGCGGGGCTGATTGTCCACCCTTATGGTGGGCGGGGCTGAAATTGTCCACCCTCATGGTGGGCGGGGCTGAGATTGTCCACCCTCATGGTGGGCGGGGCTGATTGTCCACCCTTATGGTGGGCGGGGCTGAGATTGTCCACCCTCATGGTGGGCGGGGCTGAGATTGTCCACCCTCATGGTGGGCAGGGCTGAGATTGTCTGCTCTCATGGTGGGCGGGGCTGAGATTGTCCACCCTCATGGTGGGCGGGGCTGAGATTGTCCACCCTCATGGTGGGCGGGGCTGGCTGAGATTGTCCACCCTCATGGTGGGCGGGGCTGAGATTGTCCACCCTTATGGTGGGCGGGGCTGAGATTGTCCACCCTCATGGTGGGCGGGGCTGAGATTGTCCACCCTCATGGTGGGCGGGGCTGGCTGAGATTGTCCACCCTCATGGTGGGCGGGGCTGAGATTGTCCACCCTTATGGTGGGCGGGGCTGATTGTCCACCCTCATGGTGGGCGGGGCTGAGATTGTCCACTCTCATGGTGGGCAGGGCTGGCTGAGATTGTCCACCCTCATGGTGGGCAGGCGGGCGGGGCTGAGATTGTCCACTCTCATGGTGGGTGGGGCTGGTGGGCGGGGCTGGCTGAGATTGTCCACCCTCATGGTGGGCGGGGCTGAGATTGTCTGCTCTCATGGTGGGCGGGGCTGAGATTGTCCACTCTCATGGTGGGCGGGGCTGACTGAGATTGTCCACCCTCATGGTGGGCGGGGCTGAGATTGTCCACTCTCAGGGTGGGCGGGGCTGAGGTTGTCCACCCTCATGGTGGGCGGGGCTGAGATTGTCCACTCATGGTGGGCGGGGCTGAGATTGTCCCGCCCTCAGGGTGGGCAGGAAGGGTTGATAGGGTCGGGGGTTTCTTTCTCCACGTCTGGATTTTAGGGCTGCGTGCGTGCTAGGCCAGCGCTCTCCGGCCAGGCCCCTTCCCAGCCCCACACTGGCTTTGGTCTCCGCTGCCCGAGGCCTCTGTCGCCTCTGCCCCTTCCCCCCGACCCCTCAGTCCAGGAGGCGGGCCCGGGCGCCAGGTTCACCCTTCATGCCAGTGGCACGCCCGCCCTCCTCCTGAGTCCCCTGCTTTCCCGCCCTCCCTCCCCCGAGCCCCCTGCCTTCCCGCCCTCCCTCCCCCTGAGCCCCCTGCCTTCCCGCCCTCCCTCCTCCTGAGTGCCCCCTGCCTTCCCGCCCTCCCTCCCCCCCCCCCGAGCCCCCTGCCTTCCCGCCCTCCCTCCCCCCCCAGCCCCCTGCCTTCCCGCCCTCCCTCCCCCTGAGCCCCCTGCCTTCCCGCCCTCCCTCCCCCTGAGCCCCCTGCCTTCCCGCCCTCCTGGCAGGGGGAGGTGTGCAGGGCTGGGCTGTGCCCGTTGGCCTCCGTAGCCAGCGGCTGGCTGGAGCCTGTGCCCAGCTCGAGCAGCCCCCCCCCCCCGCCCCGGCCAGGGCCCCAGGGCTCCCGGAGACGCCGGCCGCCGGCCTGTGAGGCTGATTGCTTGACGTGCTGGCCGTCGATTCAGAACAGAATCGGTTACAGCCGAGACGTCCACGGCCACCGACGGGCCCGCCGCCCTGGGGGGGAGAGGGGCTGCCGTCCCCCCCCACCCCCCCTCCATGGCACTCGTGTCCGCGCCGACGGGCCCGCCGCCCTGGGGAGGGAGGGGCTGCCGTCCCCCCCTCCGCCCCCCCTCCACAGCTCGCGCGTTCCGCGCTCCTCTTGGGCCGCCCGCATCCCGCGTCCCGCGTCCCGCGTCCCCTGCACGTTGGCGGGCCCGCCTCCTCGCCCCAGACTGAAGCGATGACCGCTCAGGGGCGTTTTCTCCTCCGGTTGGACCCTTCCAGAGGCAGATGTGCCCTAATCATAGCATCGAGAGCTAAGGGAACACCCCAGCCCACGCCCTAGAAATGTGACACTCCTCCTCCACGCAGGCCGTCCTGAGACTGCGGTGGGGCTGCACCTCCAGCCAGGGCTGCGGCCATCAGGGGAGGGGGGGGAGGGGGAGGGGGAGGGAGGGGGAGGGGAAGGGGAGGAGGGGCCCCCCCGAGGCGTCCGCCCCATCCAGTAGAGCAGCTCTCATGCTTCAGACGGCCTGCCCCAGACCTGCGCCTGCTCCTTTGGGAAGGGCGGCCGGGCCTCGGATCCCGGGGCCCTGGGAGCGCCTGGCCAAGGAAGGGAGGCCAACCCGCAGGGCGAGCCCGGGTGGACCGGCTGGCTTCCCCGCCAGCCCCAGCAGGAGAGCCCACCTGGGCTTGGTGAGGCCCACACAGCACCTCAGCGTCCGACAGTGCTGAGTCGCTAGAGAAAGTCTGACAGCTTTCCAGCGCGTTCGTTCTGTCTTACTGTAAAGATTATATATGGGGTGTGTGTGTGTGTGTGTGTGCGTGTGTGTGTGTGTGGAAAGAGGGAGACAGCGCAGTACTGGGATTTGAGCTCAGGACGTCCCCTGTGTCCAGCTGGCTTGCTAGCCTGGCTGGTGCCCGCCATTTGAGCCAGGCCTCCAGCACGGCTTCACGCGGGTTATGTTGGCGGTTGAGTCTCACAGAGTTTTCTTCCTGGGCTGGCTTCTCACTGGGAACTCCAGATCTCAGCCTCCTAACTAGCTAGGATTAAAGGTATGAGCCACGGGTGTCTGGCTTTTATTTCACTTATTGTTTCTGTACTGACTTGCAACGTCAATGGAGGTACTTACACATGTATTTTTGAAGTCATTAAACTGAGATTTTCTAACAAAGATAATAAGAAAAAGAAATGTCTTAAAAAATGCTAAACCATTGCTACCTGACACACACAAAGCAGCGGGGGGGGGTACCCTGCCCCCCCCCGGGCGGAGGGACTGGGCGGCCGCGGGCACGCCGTCCTCCAGGGGCAGGGCCCGGGGGGGGCCCCCACCTGGGGGCGCCCAGCCCGCTGGCTTCTCTGCTTGCCTGGGGGCGGGGGGAGTCCGGGGTCCTCACGCTGCAGAGAGTGAGTGCCGAGTGAGCGCCCAGCCCGCCCCGGGGAGGAGGGGGGAGAGGGCAAGACGGCGGGCGGGCGGGCGGGCGCGGCGTCCCGGGCGGCTGGGGCCTGCGCGTGTTGGGGTTTGCGGGCGTCTCTTTGGCTCCCTTTGGCCACGCGCTGGCTGAGCCGAGGCCCCCGGCCTGACGGAGGCCGCCGCTCCCCGCGCCGCCGGGGCCGTGGGTGCCCTGCCCTCCGCCCTCCGGGCCCGCCCGCCGCGTGCCGATGCCCCCCACGCCCCCACGGGCGGAGCCGCGTCGCCCCTCAGAACCGGGAATGGCCCAGCGCGGCCTCTGGCTTGGAAGTCACTTCTAAACGTAGCTGCAGGTTCGATGTGGCTCCCGTGGAACTCGCGGCCTTCCTGGAAAGTTTCCCCGCTGGGCGTTCCTGGGGTGGGGGCTCCCGCAGTCGGCCCGGGCGTGGTCCCGGGTGACCCTCCCTCTCGCCAAGCCCCGGGCCGGTGCCACGTTCCCCGGGGCCCCGTCCCTCACCCGGGCCCAGCGGTGTCCTGGGGGGCTGGGGGGGGCTGGGGTCTGCAGGCCCTGCCCCCCGGGAGGGTCTCGGGGACAAACGGAGGAGATGCTGGCCCTGCCGGGGGCGCCCGGGGGGCCGGGGCGGGCGCGGAGGTGGCGTCCCCCGACCCGCCTGGCCTCGCGAGTGTCACCGCAGCAGGCCGCCCCGCCGCTGCCCCGCGCCCCGCCCCGCGGGCCCTGCCGCCCCGCCGCTGCCCCGTCTCCAGCCCCGCGGGCCCCGCCGCCCCGCCGCTGCCCCGTCTCCAGCCCCGCGGGCCCTGCCGGGGAGCGCGGTGTGCAGCCGTCCTCCCAGCCGTGGCCCCCCACCCCGCCGGGGAGGAAGCCGCGGGTTGGGAGGTTCGGGGCCGAGCTCCGCGGGGTTGTGCTGCTGCGCCGTCCCGCGGGGGGGGGGGCGGCCCGGAGGCGGCCTGCTGGTCACACCCCGGCGCGGCCGTCCACGCCGCAGCCCGGTGGCCTCCTCCGGTGCCACGTGTGAGGCCGTCCACACCCGCAGCTCCCCGCGGGGCACACTCACGGGGCGGGCTCCGCGCCCGTGGCTGGGACCGCGCGCGCCGCCCCCCGTGCGTGGGGCCGACAGGCCCGGGAGGGGGCCCGGCGCGGCGGGGAGGAGCGGGCAGGGCGGAGGGTCTCCCCGCCCTGGGAGCCCGCGCTCCGCTCTCCGGGGCACAGGCTGCGGCCCTGCCTGGCCCCGGCCCTCCGCTTCCTCCCACGGTGGGTCCCCTCCGCGCGCCGCCCTGCCCGAGGCCTGGGCCCCGCCCGGGGGGCTGTGCGCGCCCCGCGCTCCCCACTCCGTCTCCCCCTCGGCCTCTTCCTCCCGCCCTGGGTTATTTTTAGTTCGGGGAGGATGGACTCGTAGGAACATTTCCATCTAGGGTGCAGGACACCTCCGTTCTTGGATCACAACAACAACAACAAAGACTGGTTTGGCAAGACGGCGGCGGCTCTGGAGCCTGCGCCTGGAGCAGGTGGTGCTCGCCCTCAGCTGCCATCGCCTGGCCGTGGGGAGGGGGGGCGGGGGGGCTGCCCACAAGACAGTCCCAGAAAACGTGGGGGCCCAGGGCCTCCCCGCCAGCTGTGTCCCACCCGGTGCCACATGGGCAGCTTGCAAATCTCCGTGGGAGCAGCTGGGGGGAGAGGCGGGGGGGGGGGGTGCAGGGAGGGGGAGGGCTTGCAGGAGCCCCTGCGGAGGACACCTGGAGGAGGCCTGCGCTGCCGGATCTCGGGGGGCAGGGGTGGCCCGGGGTTCTGCTCCGTGGGTGGCTGGCAGGTGGTTGGGGCACCGCTGTGCTGGGGTGCCCTCAGGCCCGCTGCGTCGGGAGGGGAGGGGAGGGGAGGGGGTGAGGGCCAGGGCCTCTCTGGAACCAGTGTTCCTGAGCCTCCAGTAGCACCCGGAGGCGACGATTGTGCAGGGCGGGCCGGCGGACACACGCGCCGAGTGCACGCGGGGCTGTTTGTGCACGCGGGGCTGTTTGTGCACGCGCCCCACGAAGCCATCAGGGCAGCTCCCGCCGGGGCCCAGCCCACTCCCCACGCAGCCCGCGGGGGGCGGGGCTCACCCCCAGAGCGCCCCGCCTCTCCAGCGGGCACAGGTGTTGCCCTGGGGCCCCGAGTGTGCCCCCATGGGCGTGCTGGGATCGTCACGCAGGGTCAAGCTCGGGGCTGTCCGCGTGGGGCGGCTGGGGTGGGGGGTGGGGGGTCCAGCCGGGCGGTGGGAGGAGGGGCCGGGCTCTGCTGGGCGTAGGGGGCTTGTCTTGATGGGGGGGGGTCCTCAATCCAGACTGAGTTTTAGCGGGAGCTGCTGGCCCGGCACAGCCCTGGGCTCTGCTTTTCCAGGTTCAGTGTCTCCCCCCTCTGGCGGGGACCTGCTCCCCCCCACCGGCAGGCTGTGGGGGGACCCGCGGACCCGCCGGGAGACGCACCCACCTCTCCCAGGCGCCCTGTCGTCGGGAGGAGAGGAAGGAAGAGAGCGCTGCTTCCAAACATGGCAGGCGGGGGAGCCTGCTGGTCCTCCAGCCAGGGGCTCCCGTGCGGGGAAGGAGGGAGGGAGGGAGGGAGGGAACGAGGGAGGGAGGGAGGGCCTTCTTCAGGCCTCCGCACCCCAAGGGTCGCTCTTGGACAAGGCCCGCACCGCGGTCTCCCCGGAGGAGGGCGAGGGGGCCCTGCTGGCTGAAGCGAGATCCTGGGAGCTGAACGGCGGGCCTGGGCGCTGCGTGACCTTGGGCGCGGGCCTGGGCGCTGCGTGACCTTGGGCGCGTCGATCCTCCGGGGCGGCTGCGCGCGGGGGACGTGGCCCTTTCCGGGCGCGGGGGACGCCCCGAGGCCTGGGCCGTGCCTCCTCCGCGCCACGCTCAGCACAGGTGTGTGGTTCACGGCGAGGTCACCCCCCCCCCCCCCGTCCTAGGTTGGAGATTTCCCTTCCTCCCTCTGGATCTTTAAGCGGGGAGCGAGAGGGAGAATGCGTTTCCCCCCCCCCCCCCCGGCTGGTTGTGAGTCCTGGCGCCGTCACTGAGCCGTTGCACTCCCGGCTGGCGCGCGTCCGCCTGGAGCCACGTCCCGGGTTACTTACGGTGGCTTTCGCTGGGGACGAGAGTGCCGTGGGCTCTCCTGCTGGGGCTGGCTTTGAACCGCGATCCTCAGATCTCAGCCTCTCGAGGGAGGACCTGGAATCACACGCCGCCCCGTCCGCAGACACCGCGGCCCGAGGCCCCAGACGCGGCGGTCCCCCGCCCCCGGGTGGAGGGGCGCAGTCCACGCCGCGGGCCGCGGTCCTGCACTCGCTGGGGGGGGGGAGCGGGGGCGGCGCGGGGGGGGGGGCAGGTGTCTGCCTCCAGAAGATTCTCGTGGCCTGAGGATGTGAATCGTCGGCGTGGCCCCGCTGGCCGGCGGGGGTCCCGGGAGGGGCTCCCCAAGCCCGACGGCCGCCAGGCCGCCCCGTCCCGGGAGGAGCACGTTAAGCCAGCCGTGCCTGGGCCGGCGTCCAGACCCCCCGCCGACCCCCCGGCATCGCCCCAACCCGCGGCCCTGCAAACAGCGTGGACTGCAGGGGCGGCGGGGGCGGGCTGAGGACAGGAGAGCGCTGGCGCGGGGTGGCCAGAGCCCTTGGGGGGGGCTGGGCTCCTGCCTGCCAACCAACATGGTGGCCATCACCCCCGATGGAGGGGGGGGGCCTTGCCCTGCCTGATGCTGCTGCCTAAAGCCCTGAGGAGGACGCCGTGCCGGCTGCCAGCCAGAACGTGGCAGGCCTGGAGAGTTCCGGAGCCTTCCAGAGGGTGGAGGACCTCTGGCCGTGGCCACGGGGCTGTGGGGCGTTCTGGTTGTGGAGAAGCACCTGCAGATGGGAGGTGTGTAAGGACGGGTGAGCCGGGCCAAGCAGCGCCCCTCTCCCCTCCACCCCGGGGCGGGGCTCTGGGATCCCTTCAGCCCCGTCCACCTGCCCGGCAGGGGTGAGCCGGGCCGGGCCTGCGCGTCACGCGCACCGGCCCTCGCCGTGGCACCAAACGCTCCTGGCGGGAGGATGAGGCATAGGAGTCGGGGTGCCGCGAAGAGCTGCCAGCTTTTCTCTAGAGAGCCTTCCTCTCCTTGGACGGATCTGAACGGACGCGCGACACAGACGGAGGCCTGAGCTTGAGGCTCGGCGGGGGCCGTGGTCTCCGCGGGCAGCTGGGCGTTTCTGGGCAGAGCGAGGGGCCACGTCCTCGGGGGGGCCCCCTCCGCCGGGACCCCCGCTGCAGCCTGCCGCATTCTCGGGGCTCCTTCTGGGGCCACAGGCTCGTGTGTGGCTTTTCCTGGTCAAGGACCCACTGCATTGTTGTTTTGAATTAACATACATTAATAGTGCGAGACGGTTTCCTCGTGAGAATCCCCGTGTCTGGTGTGCACCGGGCAAGTGCACCCTCGTACACTAACAGTGCGAGACGGTTTCCTCGTGAGAATCCCCGTGTCTGGTGTGCACCGGGCAAGTGCACCCTCGTACACTAATAGTGCGAGACGGTTTCCTCGTGAGAATCCCCGTGTCTGGTGTGCACCGGGCAAGTGCACCCTCGTACACTAATAGTGCGAGACGGTTTCCTCGTGAGAATCCCCGTGTCTGGTGTGCACCGGGCAAGTGCACCCTCGTACACTAACAGTGCGAGACGGTTTCCTCGTGAGAATCCCCGTGTCTGGTGTGCACCGGGCAAGTGCACCCTCGTACACTAACAGTGCGAGACGGTTTCCTCGTGAGAATCCCCGTGTCTGGTGTGTGCCTGCCGCCTGTTGGTAAGCAGGACGAAGCCACGGGCACGGTGCACGCACCGCTGACAAGGGCTTGGCGCTCCCCTTGGGCGTGGCGCCCCTGCTTGGAGTTCATTCTGATGAAGGCAGCCCCTGACTTTCTAATGGAGCACTTTTCCTTTGCTTGTTTCTAGAGCAAATCATGGAGGAAAATAAAAAACATGGTGCACTGGTCCCCATTTGTCATGTCCTTCAAGAAGAAGTACCCGTGGATCCAGCTGGCGGGACACGCAGGTAGATGCGGCCCCCGGGCCTCTGAGAGGGGCCTGGCCGTGGGTGGGAGGGGCTTACCGTGGGTGGGAGGGGCCTTGCTGTGTGGGGGAGGGGCTTGGTGCGTGTGGGAGGGGCCTCGCCATGTGTGGGAGGGGCTTGGCATGTGGGAGGGGCTTACCGTGTGTGGGAAGGGCTCTGGCACGTGTGGGAGGGGCTTGGCACGTGTGGGCGGGGCTTGGCACGTGTGGGCCGGGCCTCGCCGTGTGTGGGAGGGGCTTGGCACGTGTGGGCGGGGCTTGGCGTGTGGGCGGGGCTCCTGGCCCGGGTGCTGGTCACACGGCTTCTCTCTGGGAGGCATCCTCAGCTGAAGCGGGGTGCAGCACCATGGGCAAAGGTGCGCTTCCTCTGCCTCGTAAGGGAACTGAATGCAGACGGCAGGGACCGCTCCGGGGTCCGCGCCCCTCTGTTCCCCTGAGCACGCGCGCCCTCCCGCCTCCGCCTGTGCGCCTCTTCCTCTTCCCAGCTCTCTCTTTTCTCTGCCGCTCCTGCAGCTTCACTCCGGAAGCTGGCGAGGCTCTTGGTGTTTATAGCCCCCCCGTCACCCTGGAGAGAGCTGCTTCACTGAGCACCTACTGTGTGCCTGTATCCTAGCCACAGATGAGTCTCTCAACAGCCCAAGCCTGATCGGGTGGCACTGTCTGGGGCACCAGGTGGGGGCGTTGGGAGGGAGGCGGAGCGGCGCCTGCCCCCCCCCCCCCCCGTGACATTCCAGTGGCCTCCGGGGGCCTTGGCCTTCGCGCCACAGCTGCAGGTTCTGCGGCCAACGCCAGGGGCAGGGGTGTTTTTCTTCCGTGGCAGTATTGGGGTGCTGAGTGTCATTTCTTCCTCTGTGGCAGTACAGGTGCTGAACTCAGGGCCTTGTGCTTGTGAGGTAGGCGCTCGACCCCTTGAGCCAGGCCTCCAGCCCTCTTGGCTGTGGTTACTTCTCAGTAGGGTCTCACGTTGGCCCCTCTGGCCTAGACCGAGGCCCTGGTGTATCCTTGCTTCGCACCTGGGAAGGCAGGCGTGCCCCGCCACGCCCAGCTGTTACCGAGACAGGATCTCCCGACTCTACTCAAGCTGTCCTTGAACCTGAGTCCTCCAGACCCCCGGCTTCCCAAGTAGCTAGGCTTCCCCAGCACTTCCCTTACGTTCCGGCCGTGTTAGCTCAGCCCGCCCCACGGAGCGGCTCAGGAGTGCCGCCCGGGCCCTGGGCCCCGCTTCCTGGCCTCCTGCTGTCCCCGCCCTGGCGCAGGCCTGTCCGCAGCAGCCTCCTCTCTTCCGGGGAACAGGCGCCCCGGTGCCTGGGAGAGAAGGCTGGGGAGGAGGCAAGGACTCGGGCAGTGCCGCCGAGAGCAGGCCCGCAGATGAGCAGGGGGCCTCCCCAGGGGGCCGCAGGCAGGGGCGGGGACACCGGGACTCAGCAAAGGGGCTGCGCCACCCTCGAGGGCTGCGGTGAGTGGGGGGCCCCTCCCCGCCTCCGCGGGAGACTCAGGGCCCCGCCCCCCCCCCCCCCCCCACCGCGCGCAGGGAGCTTCAAGGCTGCCGCCAACGGCCGGATCCTGAAGAAGCACTGTGAGTCGGAGCAGCGCTGCCTGGACCGGCTGATGGCGGACGTGCTGCGGCCCTTCGTGCCCGCGTACCACGGGGACGTGGTGAAGGACGGGGAGCGCTACAACCAGATGGAGGACCTGCTGGCCGACTTCGACTCGCCCTGCGTGATGGACTGCAAGATGGGCGTCAGGTGAGCCCAGCGCGTCGCAGGGTGCCCAGGTGCGGCCCCGCCCTTCTCCAGGGGGAGCTGGGGACCCGGGAGAGGCCCGGCCGCCCTCCGTCAGCTGGGCAGACCCAGGGGGTGAGAAGGGGACCCCCCCCCACCGAGGGCCGCAGGGGGCACAGCCGGCTGCTTCACCCTCGGTGGTGCCAGCGTGGCTGAGAACACGGCCAGGCGGGCCCCTGGCATCGTCCACAGAGGCTTCTTGGGGCCTGGCTCCCTGGGGTCACCACCATCCTGGTTTGGGGGGGGTTCTGGGGCTGGTGACCCCCAGGGGTGTTGGGAGCCAGAATGGCCTCTGCTGCCCCCTGCTGGCCCCCCGTGGCCTGGCCGCCTGCCATCCTTGGCACTGGGAAGCCCACCCGGCACGGCCCGGCTCTGGGTGTGCCCGGGCCGGGGTCGCGTGGCCTGGGAGGTCAAGGTCACGCGTCCCCCCCGCGGGCCTGGGGTTGCCTTGCCTTTTCCTTCCCGAGTGCTTTCCGAACCCCGTCCCCTGTAAGATGGAGACTTGGTCCAGCCTGCTTGGGGCCCAGAGCAGCCGCCGGAGCTGCGGAGCGAGGTGTTGAGGGCCTGGGAGGGGCAGTGGCGGCGAAGGGGATACCGCGTCCCCACCCTCCGCTGGCTGCCGTCTGGCCAGCAGCTTCGGGGGCTCACCTGTGGGGGGGGGGCCTGACCGGGCATGGAGGCGGGGGGGGGGTCGCCCCTCCAGTTCATAGAGGTGAGTGGGGGAGCCTGGCGGCGCTGAGCCCAGCTCTCCCTGCCCGGCCGCCTCCTCCGGTGCCTCTGGTCCTCGCCGGCTGCCCGCCCACTTGTGCCGGGAGAGCGTTACAGAGCCCCGAGTGCCCCCCCCCGGCTCCTCCAGCCTACATCTCACCCCTCGGGGGGCTCAGCCTCGGCCGCCTGAGGACGGGTGTGGGGGGCGCCGGGGTCTGACCCGCACAGGTCCTGCGCAGAAGCCCAGCTTTAGGGAGGGCCCGGGAGAACGGGCCCCGGCCTCAGGCCTCAGGCCTCAGGCCCTCAGGCTGGCTCCCCCAGCCCCCCGCGGCACGGGGGCCTGGCCCGGCCTCACAGCGCCTCCCCGCACAGGACGTACCTGGAGGAGGAGCTCACCAAGGCCCGGAAGAAGCCCAGCCTGCGGAAGGACATGTACCAGAAGATGATCGAGGTGGACCCCGAGGCCCCCACCGAGGAGGAGAGGGCGCAGCGGGCCGTGACCAAGCCCCGCTACATGCAGTGGAGGGAGACCATCAGCTCCACCGCCACCCTCGGCTTCCGGATCGAGGGCATCAAGGTGAGGTCAGCGAGCGGCAGTGCCGGGCCGGCTCCCGGCGCGGGGTCCCCACGGCCTGTGGGCTCCCAGGCCTCAGGCTCCCTCCTTTGCCCGTAGGCCCTGGGCCCAGCTCCTGCACTTGTCCCTTCCTGTTAGACGGCCCCGTGGGGGGGGGGTGCAGCTCGAAGGGCCCGGGCCTCGGGGACACACGTGGCTCCGCGCGCGTTGGGTGGGTGGCTTGGGGTCCCGTCCGGCAGCCTCTTCTCAGGGGGCATTTACATGTGCACCGCACCGCTGTGAGCCCCAGAGCCAAGCCGGCACCTGGCTGCCTCCAGCAGCCCCACTGGAGGCTCGGGATAGCCCTTCCTTCTGCCCCCCCCCCCCACCCAGCCCCACTGGAGGCTCGGGATAGCCCTTCCTCCTGCCCCCTCCCCCCCGCCCAGCACCTGGAGGCTCGGGATAGCCCTTCCTTCTGCCCCCTCCCCCCCCCGCCCAGCCCCACTGGAGGCTCAGGATAGCCCTTCCTTCTGCCCCCTCCCCCCCCCCGCCCAGCGCCTGGAGGCTCGGGATAGCCCTTCCTTCTGCCCCCTCCCCCCCCCCGCCCAGCCCCACTGGAGGCTCGGGATAGCCCTTCCTTCTGCCCCCTCCCCCCTCCCCCCCCCTCGCCCAGCCCCACTGGAGGCTCGGGATAGCCCTTCGGCTCCAGCCCGCCCTCCTGCGGACCCTCTGCCAACTCCCCATGGCCCATTCTTCCCACAGAAAGAGGACGGCTCTGTGAACCGGGACTTCAAGAAGACCAAAACCAAGGAGCAGGTCACGGAAGCATTCCGAGAGTTTACTCAAGGGAACCACAACGTCTTGGTGAGCCGGCCCCTGGGGTGACCGCCCACTCGACCTCCTTGCCTCGCCCTGCCCGAGCTGGGCACCGCTGGGGTGGGCTGCGGCCTCTGTGGTACCTGCCGTGAATGTAGTGCGTAGGGAGCTGCTGTCCAGCCCCGTCCAGCCGCCCCTGCTGCCCGGCGGGCATCCGTGTGCCATCTGCCATGGGCTTCCCCGGTAGCCACAGCCCGGGGGGAGGGGGAGACCCTCAGAGCTGGCCTCGGGGGAGGACCGGGCCCCGGAGCCCAGACAGCGAAGGGTGGAGAAAGGGACTGGCTGGCCAGACTGGCTCTAGCGGCTGCCTTCTCCGTGCCTCAGTTTCCTTGTTGGCAGGTGAGGTTGGCGTTCCTGGGGCTGGCATAAGGTCGCTCCCACTTCTGATTTAGTGACTGAAGAGCTGCCTGGAGCTGAACGCCCTGTCTAACCGCTCCGCATTCACAGAAATCGGTCTCCTTCCCAGGTCGCCTACCGGGACCGGCTGAAGGCCATTCGAGCTACCCTGGAAATCTCCCCCTTCTTCAAGTGCCATGAGGTATGGGCTCCGCCTCCTCCTCCTCCTGGGGCTTCGCCTCCTCTCATAGCACCGCCTCCTCCTGGGACTCCGCCTCCCCCTCCTGGGGCTCTGCCTCCTCTCCAGATCCGCCTCCTTGTGGGATTCTGCCTCCTTCTCTCCAGATCCGCCTCCTGGGGCTCCGCCTCCTCCTCCTGGGGCTCCGCCTCCTCTCATAGCACCGCCTCCTCCTGGGGCTCTGCCTCCTCCCCAGATCCGCCTCCTCCTTGTGGGGTTCCGCCTCCTCTCCAGATCTGCTTCCTGGGGCTCCGCCTCCGCCTCCTCTCCAGATCCGCCTCCTTCTCTCCAGATCTGCTTCCTGGGGCTCCGCCTCCTCTCTGGGCTCTACTTCCTGCTGGGACTCCGCCTTCTCCTCCGGGGGCTCCGCCTCCTCTCTGGGCTCTACTTCCTGCTGGGACTCCGCCTTCTCCTCCTGGGGCTCCGCCTCCTCTCTGGGCTCTACTTCCTGCTGGGACTCCGCCTTCTCCTCCTGGGGCTCCGCCTCCTCTCTGGGCTCTACTTCCTGCTGGGACTCCGCCTTCTCCTCCTGGGGCTCCGCCTCCTCTCTGGGCTCTACTTCCTGCTGGGACTCCGCCTTCTCCTCCGGGGGCTCCGCCTCTCTGGGCTCCACTTCCTGCTGGGACTCCGCCTTCTCCTGGGGCTCCGCCTCCTCTGGGCTCTACTTCCTGCTGGGAATCCGCCTTCTCCTGGGGCTCCGCCTCCTCTCTGGGCTCTACTTCCTGCTGGGACTCCGCCTTCTCCTCCGGGGACTCCGCCTCCTCTCCAGATCCGCCTCCTGGGGCTCTGCCTCCTCCTGCAGCTCCGCCTTTTCCCCTCGGGCTCCACCTCCTCCTCCTGGGGTGCCACCTCTTCCCCTTGGGGCTCTGCCTCTGGGGCTCCACCTCCTCCTGGGGCTCCGCCTCCTCTCAGGGCTCCGCCTCCTCTGGGGCTCCATCTCTTCCCCTGGGGGCTCCGCCTCCTCTCGGCCCCACCTCCTCTCGGCCCTACCTCCTCCTGGGGCTCTGCCTCCTCCCCTTGGGGCCCGCCGCCCCCTCCCCGGGCTCCGCCTCCTCCCCTCGGGGCCCGCCGCCTCCTCCCCGGGCTCCGCCTCCTCTGGGGCTCCGCCTCCTCCCCTCGGGGCCCGCCGCCTCCTCCCCGGGCTCCGCCTCCTCCTCTGGGGCTCCGCCTCCTCCCCTCGGGGCCCGCCGCCTCCTCCTCTGGGGCGCCGCAGGCCTCCGGAGCCCAGGTGGCCCCGGCGTGAGGGGCTCCACGGGCCCCGGGGCCCTTCCCCTCTCTCGTCCTGGGCTCCAGCGTAGGGAGCCCGGCCGGGCCCGTGCGGGGCCGGGAGGGTGGGTGCTGGGCCCCGGCCTCGGTCAGCCCCGCCGGCGCCGACTCGGGGTGGGGGTGGGGGTGGTAGGCGCCACGGGCCGTCCCGCTGCCACCCCGGAAGCGGGCGTCCTGGGGCCGCCCCGGGCCCCGGGCTTGCCGCCGCTGGCCCCTCACGCCCGCCCGCCGCCCCGCAGGTCATCGGCAGCTCCCTGCTCTTCATCCACGACAAGAAGGAGCAGGCCAAGGTGTGGATGATCGACTTCGGGAAGACCACGCCCCTGCCCGACGGCCAGACGCTGAGCCACGACGTGCCCTGGCGGGAGGGCAACCGCGAGGACGGCTACCTGTCCGGACTGAACAACCTCATCGACATCCTGTCCGAGATGTCCCAGGGCGGCCCGCCCTCCTGAGGCCGCCCGCCCCCCTCCCCGGCCCCGGCTGCCCCGCCTCCCCCCGGCCCCGGCTGCCCCGCCTCCCCCTCCCCCCGGCCCCGGCCCCGCCGAGCTGCACTGTGTAGGGAGGAGACGCCCCCTTCTTCCTCTAACACGACGCCGGGAGGTGGGGTGTCCTCTTCTCTCTGGAACTAGAACCGCCTTCCAGCAGAGGGGCATCCCGGGCCCGTCGGGGGTGGGGGGGTGGGAGGATGGGAGGGGAGGGAGGCCGAGGAGGCGGGACCGCGCAGGCCCTGCCCCCCGCCCCTCCCCCCTCCGGTCCGCCCTCCCCCCGGGGGGCGTCGTGGGTGGGCCGGTGGGTGGCGTCCTGGGCTTCCAGAAGCTCCGCGGTGGCCTGCGGGGGCCGAGTCGGGACCCCTGCGGCCGCCCGGGCCGCCCGCCAGCGGGTGCTGAGCCCCCCGGCAGCTGGGGGCGCTGGGAAGCCAGGGCGGGCGGGCACCGCGGGGCTGTGGGCGGGGGGGTCTCCACCAGCCTCGCTCCGCCTCCCGCCCCGTGACGGCGCCCGGGGCCCCGGGGGAACGCTCGGGGCCCAGCGGGGCCGGCGGCGTCTCCGCACCCCCATCCCGTCGGGGTGGGGTGCCCGTCCCTCCTCTCCGTGCATCCGGGTGCTAACTGGTCACAGCCGCGTGCGTGAGGCCTGGGTGGGGGGGCGAGTCCCCAGGTGTTTCAGGGGTTGGGCCGATTCAGGCCAGTACCGGGCCCAAAGGAATCGGGGTTCCGTCCTCCTAGCCCCATTTCTGAGTTGATCCAGAAGTCAGCCTGCAGCCTGAGCGCTGAGGGGGGGGGTGCCGGGCGCCCCAGGCTTCTCTCCCTGGAGCCTGCGGGCCGGCCGGGAGCCCGTCACCTCTGGAGCAGGCCCTGCGGACGGGACGGGGCCCCTGCGCCTTGCCCCCCCCCCGACTGTCAGCGGCCCGGGAGGGGGTCGGGAGGGCGGCACGGGGAGCCTGCTGGGTGCCCGGCCCTTGGGTGCTGCTCAGGGACGGGGACTGTGGTTTGGGGTGTCTGCCCCCCTTTCAGGCCGGGTGGGCGGGGGCGGGGCCTGCGCGGCCGTCCAAGGAGATCCAGAAACTGCCCGGCCCTGGCTCAGGTGGGGGGGCCCTGCGTGGGCTGCGGGTGAAGCCCCCCACCGCGGGGCTGAGCTCGAGGCCGCGTGACAGCGTGACCTGGAAAGCAGGCTCCGGGGAGACCGCACCCCGCTTCCGAGGAGCCCGGGAAGCCGTCTAACTCCCACGGGAAGGCGCGCGGACCGGCCTCGACCTAGCCAGGGAAAACCACGGCCCGGAGCGAAACTCACCGGGGCCGTCTGAACCCGGGGGCGCGAGAGCCACGTTAGCCAGGCCCCTGGGGTTTGGGGGAGACCCTGCCCCAGGCCCCCGGGGTTGGGGCGACCCTGCTCCACGCCCCCGCGGTTGGGGAGACCCTGCTCCAGGCCCCTGCGGTTTGGGGAGACCCTGCTCCAGGCCCCCGGGGTTGGGGGAGACCCTGCTCCAGGCCCCCGGGGTTGGGGGAGACCCTGCTCCGGCGGGCAGCCTCGGGTCAGGCACGGAAGCGGTGTTGCTTTCCCGCGCGTTTGGCCTCCGTTCCCTTCGGGGTTTGTATTTGCTGTGCTCCCCCCCCCCCCCGCAGCCCTGCAGCCCCCATCGCCCGCCCCCCCTGGCATGGACTTTCCTGACCCCCCCCCCCCGCCGGCCCCGGCCCGGGGTGCAGAGCCGGCCCCCGCGGCTGCTCCACGCGCGCCCTGAGCGCTTCCAGGAGTTTTAAGTTATATTTATTTTGTTGGTTTTCAATTGCACAGAACACTAAGGCCGGCGGCGGGGCCGGGCTCGCGGGCTTCGCCTTCCTCCCGACGGCGGCTCCGTCCCGGGGCCGCGCCCCGACCCCGCGCCCCGGCCCCCGCCCTGCCCACGCGCTCGCCCACCCGTGCCTTTTCTGGAGGAGCCCCCCCCCGGGTGCGCCCCCCTCTCCTCCGCCCGGGACGGGGGTCCTGGGACTGCGCGCCCCCGCCCCGCGCCGCCAGCCCCTGCCCTGCCTGGGCGTCCGCCTCCCCAATAAAGGCTTGGAGACCAGCCGGCCGCGTGGTGCTTCGGGCGGCGGGGAGGGCGGGCGGCGGGGAGGAGGGGCGCGGACGCGGGAGAGCGGCAGGCCGAGCGCGCTGCCGTCGGGGAGGGGGGGTGGGGGGAGTGCGGCTGAGGGCCCCTCCCGTCCAGGCCCCGGGCTTTGGTGCCAAGTCCCTGCCCCGCACTCGGCAGCCCAGGGACGCCCCCCCCCCCCCAGGAGCCCCGGCCCCTGGTGAGGGCGCCCTTCTCCCTGGGGCCCGCGGGGCAGGGCTGTGAAGCGGGTCTCGTCCCCCCAGGCCAGGCGACGCCCCACCTGCCACGGGGGGGCGGGGGCCCCTCCACCACGCCGGGGCCTGTGCCCAGGCTTCCGCGGGTGGGGTGGGTGCGGTGTCTGCCCCCGGTGACCACTGCACGGCCTGCAGCAGGCAGGGGGACCCCCCACCTGCTCCCCAGCCATGCACCCCGGTGACCCCCCCCACCTGCCCCCCAGCCATGCACCCTGGTGACCCCCCACCTGCCCCCCAGCCATGCGCCCTGGTGACCCCCCCACCTGGCCCCAGCTATGCGCCCCAGTGACCCCCCACCTGCCCCCCAACCATGAACCCCGGTGACCCCCCCACCTGCCTCCCAGCCATGCATCCCGGTGGCCCCCCAACCTGCCCCCCAGCCATGCACCCCGGTGACCCCCCCACCTGCCCCCCAGCCATGCACCCCGGTGACCCCCCACCTGCCCCCCAGCCATGCACCCCGGGTGACCCCCCCACCTGCCCCCCAACCATGAACCCCGGTGACCCCACACCTGCCCCCAAGCCATGCACCCCGGTGACCCCCCCACCTGCCCCCCAACCATGAACCCCGGTGACCCCCCACCTGCCCCCAAGCCATGCACCCCGGTGACCCCCCCCACCTGCCCCCCAGCCATGCACCCTGGTGACCCCCCCGCCTGCCCCCCAGCAATGTGCCACGGTGACCCCCAGCCATGCGCCCCCGGTGACTTCCCCCCCCCCCCCAGCTACAGCAGGCTCCGCGCACTTCCAGCCCCCGAGCGGGCCCCCCGCCCCAGCCCCAGCTTCTCCCTGGGGTGTCCCGCAGGTTTCCCCCGCCCCAGGCAGCCCCGGGCAGCCCGCCGTCCTCCATCTCCACGGGGCCTCCGGGCCGCCCGTCCACCGCGGGCCCCGCCCCCGCCGCCCAGCGCCCTCCCCACCCCGTGCCCGGGACAGGAGCACAGGCCTCACCTGCCCACACCCCGAACTCGCAGCCCGTGAGCCCCAGGGGGCCGGGCAGGCTCCCCGCACCCAGGTCCGGGCACTTGACAGCGCAGGACGGAGACCCCGCGCACCCGAGGCCGGGGGTCAGCCCGCGGGGCGCGGCACCCACCGTGCTGGCCAGACCTGCGCCGCCCCCTGCCCCCCCCCACCCCGGGGCCCTCGGCCTGCCCCCGCCCCCCCCACCCCGGGCCCTCAGCCTGCCCCCGACCCCCACCCCGCCTCAGTCCTCAGCCTGCCCCCGCCCCCCCCTCACCCCGGGCCCTCAGCCTACCCCGCCCCCCCCCACCCCGGCCCTCAGCCTGCCCCCGCCCCCCCCCACCCCGGGCCCTCAGCCTGCCCCGCCCCCCCCCACCCCCGGGCCCTCAGCCTGCCCCCGCCCCCCCCCACCACGCCTCAGTCCTCAGCCTGCCCCCGCCCCCCACCCCGCCTCAGTCCTCAGCCTGCCCCCCGCCCCCCCCCACCCCGGGCCCTCAGCCTGCCCCGCCCCCCACCCCGCGCCCTCAGCCTGCCCCCGCCCCCCCCCACCACGCCTCAGTCCTCAGCCTGCCCCCGCCCCCCCCCACCCCGCCTCAGTCTGCCCCCGCCCCCCACCCCGCGCCCTCAGCCTGCCCCCCGCCCCCCCCACCACGCCTCAGTCCTCAGCCTGCCCCCGCCCCCCCACCCCGCCTCAGTCTGCCCCCGCCCCCCACCCCGCGCCCTCAGCCTGCCCCCGCCCCCCCCACCACGCCTCAGTCCTCAGCCTGCCCCCGCCCCCCCCACCCCGCCTCAGTCTGCCCCCGCCCCCCACCCCGCGCCCCTCAGCCTGCCCCCGCCCCCCCCCACCCCGCCTCAGTCCTCAGCCTGCCCCCCGCCCCCCCCACCCCGCCTCAGTCCTCAGCCTGCCCCCCGCCCCCCCCACCCCGGGCCCTCAGCCTGCCCCCGCCCCCCCCACCCCGGGCCCTCAGCCTGCCCCCGCCCCCCACCCCCGCCTCAGTCCTCAGCCTGCCCCCCGCCCCCCCCACCCCGGGCCCTCAGCCTGCCCCCGCCCCCCACCCCGCCTCAGTCCTCAGCCTGCCCCCCCACCCCGGGCCCTCAGCCTGCCCCCCGCCCCCCACCCCCGGGCCCTCAGCCTACCCCCGCCCCCCCACCCCGCCTCAGTCCTCAGCCTGCCCCCCCCACCCCGGGCCCTCAGCCTGCCCCCGCCCCCCCACCCCGGGCCCTCAGCCTGCCCCCGGCCCCCCCACCCCGGGCCCTCAGCCTGCCCCCCGCCCCCCCCCACCCCGCCTCAGTCCTCAGCCTACCCCCCCCACCCCGGGCCCTCAGCCTGCCCCCCGCCCCCCCACCCCGGGCCCTCAGCCTGCCCCCGGCCCCCCCACCCCGCCTCAGTCCTCAGCCTGCCCCCCCCACCCCGGGCCCTCAGCCTGCCCCCGGCCCCCCCACCCCGGGCCCTCAGCCTGCCCCTGCCCCCCCACCCCGGGCCCTCAGCCTGCCCCCGCCCCCCCCACCCCGGGCCCTCAGCCTGCCCCGCCCCCCCCACCCCGGGCCCTCAGCCTGCCCCCCGCCCCCCCACCCCGGGCCCTCAGCCTGCCCCCGCCCCCCCCACCCCGGGCCCTCAGCCCTGCCCCCGCCCCCCCACCCCGGGCCCTCAGCCTGCCCCCGCCCCCCCACCCCGGGCCCTCAGCCTGCCCCCCGCCCCCCCCACCCCGGGCCCTCAGCCTGCCCCCCGCCCCCCCCACCCCGGGCCCTCAGCCTGCCCCCGCCCCCCCCACCCCGGGCCCTCAGCCTGGACCCCGGGGGCCCCCACAGAGCTGGGCCCGGCGGCGCCCACAGCAGGAAGCCGAGGCGCCTCCGCCGCGGGCTGTGGGGGGTGAGGAGCTGGGCGGGGCCCGGGGTGCCGGGGTGCCGGGGTGCCGGGTCCCCTCGGGGCCGCCGCCCGCAGTGCCCGCCGCCGGACAGCAGGGGGCGCCGCGGGTCTCCCCAGCTCAAGAAGGCGCTAGGCGGGCGGGGCCTGCCCTCCCCTCCCGTCCTCTCCCCCACCCTCCACCTACCCCCCCCTGCCCCCCCACCCAGTCCTGCACACAGCGCACGGGTCCGGCCACCCTCGGTGGACTGGGCGGGCCACAGGCTCCGGGCACGGCGCCCCCCCCCCCGCAAAGCGCCCCCCCCGACGGCGCCCCCCCCCGCAAAGCGCCCCCCCCGACGCGCCCCGCCCCCGCAAAGCGCCCCCCCCACGGCGCCCCCGCCCCCGCAAAGCGCCCCCCGCACGGCGCCCCCCCCCGCAAAGCGCCCCCCCGCACGGCGCCCCCCCCCCCGCAAAGCGCCCCCCCGCACGGCGCCCCCCCCCGCAATGCGCCCCCCGCACCGCCGCACCGGGGAGCCCCGCTGCCTCCGAGCCCGCCTCGGCGCGGCGTCTTGGGGGAAAGGGGGACGCGCGGCGGCGTGGGGTTCCCGCCGCCCGGCCGCGCACGAACGGCCGTCCCCGCGGTCAGGGCGGCCGGCGCCCCCACACCCCACACCCCCGGCGGCGCGGAGGCGGAGCCCGGAGCCCGGAGCCCTCGGGGGCGCGGACCGGGGCCGGCGCGGCGGGGAAGCCCGGGGGCTCCACCGACCGCCGGCACGCGGGGGGCGCCAGCCGCGGCCCCACGCGGAGGGAGAGGGGGCGGGCCCGCGGGGAGGGAGAGGGGGCGGGCCCGCGGGGGAGGAGAGGGGGCGGGCCCGCGGGGAGGGAGAGGGGGCGGCCCCACGCGGAGGGAGAGGGGGCGGGCCCACGGGGAGGGAGAGGGGGCGGGCCCGCGGGGAGGGAGAGGGGGGCGGGCCCGTGGGGAGGGAGAGGGGGCGGGCCCGCGGGGAGGGAGAGGGGGCGGGCCCGCGGGGGGAGGAGAGGGGGCGGGCCCGCGGGGAGGGAGAGGGGGCGGCCCCACGCGGAGGGAGAGGGGCGGGCCCACGGGGAGGGAGAGGGGGCGGGCCCGCGGGGAGGGAGAGGGGGCGGGCCCGCGGGGAGGGAGAGGGGGCGGGCCCCACGCGGAGGGAGAGGGGGCGGGCCCGCGGGGAAGGTTCTGGAAGCTCGGGCTAAGCGCGGCGAACCCCGAAGCCCGCCGCGGCGGGCAGGCTGGGTCGCCCCGCCCGCGCTGGGGGGGGCGGGGGACGGAGGGAGGGGGGCGGGGCGGGGGAGGGGGCGCCCCCTGGTGGGAAGCCGGGAGCACGACAGCGCCCAGAGTGACCGAGGGCCGGGGACGCGGCCGCCCGCCACCCTCCTCCCCCGGCTCCCCTCCCGAGACCCCACCGGAAGAGCCCACCCGCCAGTGGGCGTGCTCCCCGGCCCCCCCGCCCCTCCCCGGCCGCCTCCCTGCCCCTCCCCGGCTGCCCCGGCCACCCCCCGGCCGCCTCCCTGCCCCTCCCCGGCCCCCTCCCGCCCCTTCACGGCCCCCAGAGTCTGGGGGGGGGCTGGCGGGGCGGGCAGGGCTGGGTCCTGCGGATGGAGCAGAGTCTCGGGGGGCTGGCGGGGCGGGCAGGGCTGGGTCCTGGGGTCTCCCCGGTTGGAGCAGAGTCTCGGGGGGCTGGCGGGGCGGCAGGGCCCCCCCCCTTAGGCAGCTGGCGCGCCTCAGCCCGCGCCGTCGGCAGAGGGGAAGCGCTGTGCCCGTCCAGGCGAACGCCCCCGCACATCCGCGTGAGGAGGGGGGGGCCGCGCCGTGGGCCGCGGGTGAGGGGGGGCCGCGCCGTGGGCCGCGGGTGAGGGGGGCCGCGCCGTGGGCCGCGCGGGAGGGGGGGCGCGCCGTGGGCCGCGCGGGAGGGGG